>NC_135408.1:5125000-5217500 GCF_051989625.1 Stigmatopora argus
GGGGGTGCTGGGGCCTATCCCAACTATGGGCACTATGTAGGGGACACCCTGAATCGCTGGCCAGCCAATCGCAGGGCGCAAGGAGACCATTCACTCGTACCTAGGGGCAATATAGAGTGTTCAACCAGCTTACCCTGCATGTTTTTAGGATGTGGGAGGAAACCGGAGTACCCAGAGAAAACCCACACAAGCCCAGGGAGACCATGCAAGCTTATTTTAAACAAAAGTATTCCTGTGATTCCAGGATTAATGTAATATCATTTTATACAGTTTGAAGCAATACCAAAAAACTGATTTATTACAATTATTGGGTGACGTGGTGACACCTCACAGTTCTCAAGGATTCAATCCCCGGTGAATTCTGACCTTCCTGTTTGCATGCAAAATTTCCAACTTCATTGAATTGCCTAGGTATTCCCTAGGCATGCTAAGCTGGTTGAAGACTAAAATGCTACTAGGTACTAGTCTGAGCGTGAATGGTTGTTCGTCTCCTTGTGCCCTGCAATCGGATAGCAACCCATTCAGGGTGTCCCCCGCCTGCTGCCCATAGTTGGTTGAGATAGGATCCAGCCGGTACAGAAAATGAATGAATGGATTGATAGAACTAGTTAAAAAAACTGAATTTTCATCACCGTTCGTGATTTTGAGATAAGTGGCTAACCAATTATCTTATCATTCGGCAAAACATCAGCTGATGGAGTTCATGAAAAATAACCTTTTTTTTCATTATTTGGAAAAAAACTGCCTTCGTGAGTTTGTTTAATTTATCAATCAGTCTGTTTTGGAATGCTGTCGTGTTCCAAGTAACCGTAAACAATTGGTAGTGAACAAGAGGCGACCGCACGTCCAGCGTGGTTGACAAGCATCACTAAAATCTGTGATGTAAATTCTCCTAGATGTGCGAGGCGCAGCATTGCGCAATGGGTTGAAGATGACAGAGACATGCGGTAAACCGCCAGAAAAATTTTTGTGTCAAAGGAGAAAGGAAAGAGAGGAGCTCCTACCGTGAATATAAAGTTATTTGGAAAAGTCATATTTTTGTATTATACTCACCCCACACCGCGTTATCTGCTATTACCTTAAATTCAGCTCATTATATCGTTTTATTTTACTAATTTTATATTCAAGTGGAGTATAACTTATCTGGAATTATCCCTCTAGAGTAGAGACACAGCGAGACCATATGCCATCAAGATTAGTTTGTACAAGAAAAAATCGTTGTGAACAAAAAAGAGGTAATTCAACTGTAGATATTTAGTTAGTTGGGCACTGAAGGAATTGCAAAATTCCCAACATCATTGAATTGCTTTGTTCGTCGGAGTTGGTAAAACCCAATCTTAGGTACTTTTGAATGTTGGTTTTAGGGAAAACGCATTTAGCTAATCAGTCAGTAGGATTATGGAAAACTTGGATCACGTTTTTATCACGGAGTCACTGAGTTTGGCAGCCATTTATTCGTTGAATTTGTCAGTTTCTACGATAACATAAGACCACATTAGTTAGTTACCTCCAGAGTTGGTTATATTGCTAGTCGTTTATTGAGAAAAATGATGATTGATCATGGTTAGAGTGCTAGTTATTTAGTTGGTTGGTGAGTTTTTCTGTTCCAATCCTGAAAACTGTAAAATCATATTACGTATTATCACAGTCAGAAAGTCAAGCATTCAGGATTTACGGTGCTTGGTTTGTTTGTACAATAGTTCAATCTGAGTTACTGTATTACTCTTTTAAATGCTCATTTAGTAGGAAGGATTATGATAACAAAAATCATGTTTTGATCACAGTCAATCTGTTAAGTTGTTAACTGACTAATCAGCTACTTACTTTGATGGTAGGTTAGTCAGAGTGACAATTAGGATCTAGTTTTTAATCAGCGTGATAGTCAGATGCTCTGTTTCTTAGAGGTTTTTCTGCAGTGGAAGAAATAAGAGATACAGATTCAGTTCAGGCATTATAACCCCTCACCCCCACCACTCCTACTTCACAACCAGCCCACCCTCGCCGAGCAACAGCGACGAGGCGGGCTTCTCGCAGTGGCAGTAACCTGGGCGCGGCGTCCATTCATCTGTCTTCCACTTCATTAAGAGGGCTGCTGCGTTATCACCAAGCCGTAATGATTGGACAGATCTGGCTCCCTTTTTCGTAGACGTCATAAAAGAGAACACATGAGATGTGCAGGAAAGGGGTGTGAATTATTAATTCTTTTATCTCCCCAGAGGAGGTTTGTCTGAGTATGTATGTGTGACTCTGCACACACTGCTGGCTACTGCTCTCCACTTCATACGGGTTGATTCAAAATTTATGTTGCTGCTTCCTTGGCACGAGAGAGTTATTGCAGGGAAAAAAAAATTAAATGAAAGGCTGAGGTAATGCCGTTGAGATGTACGGCCGGGTACGTTTTCTTCGCAGCTCAGGAAGTAAAAGAGACGCCGGCTGGACTGCGGGACACGGGCGTAAGCGAGAGTAAATAAAAAAAATCCGGTCGGGCGAGTCGCTGTTCACGTCAGTGACTGACAAACACTTTTTCATTGATGCATTTCATCAATTTTATATCGATATGATCGTTTTTTTTATATAATTTAAATGATTCAACGATCTTTGACTGATTTTACCCCTTGATCATTAGATCAAAGCAGCCTCAATATTTGTTTAAAGATTCCTGATAGAATTATTCATTCATTTATGTTCAGTTACGCTTATCCTCACAAGGGTAACGGGGGTGCTGTAGCCTATCCGAGCCATCTTTGAGCAGTAGGCAAGGGATTACCCAGTTTTTGTTGTTTGTGTGGCAGTAGCGAGAGGGACAAATCCCTTTATTCCTTTTGTGTAATGCTACAAACAACGGGCTATATAACAAAGAAAAAGTTGATGTCTTGACATTGTCTGGTTTTTGGAAATACACATATTTTGGGGCTAGTTTTTTGGGCCATGCCGCAAAGAATTAAAGAAAAACCACCAAAAGATGCTGGCAAACGGAGCAATTATCTGCCACCAGCGAAACAAATAAAATGCTTCCTCTTCATTTAGCCAGTAGGGAAATTCATTCAGCGACAAATCCGCGGGGGTAGAGGAATTTCCGAATACCTCCGGGTGCATTTGCAAGAGGCCGAGATGAAAAGCTTTTCAAACGCCGGTTGCAATGAATAGTCGTTCTGTCCTGGAATTACACTCAAGATGGGAAATATTCAAGTGGTTTTCATTCAATCAGGAATGGACGCATTTTATTTAAAAATCTTTTTGTCGGTGTGGGTATTGGTAAATCGGTGTCTCGCCAAGCTTTTCCACTTTGTCTTACAGACGCAGGCACGTCAATTTCAAAGCGTTTCTGGAAACTATGAATTTTTAACGTTAAATCTAACCGCCGGCAGTCAGCATTAATGCGTTCTGCAGCAGAAACATCAGATATGATGCTTTGGTAATATTTAAGTAGGGAAGAACGAGTGTTGCAGTCACTGTTGACCGAGACTAACCATGCAACTAAAGTTAGAATTGGCTTCTGATTATGCATAGCAAATATCGTTCGTGAGCGTTGTGCATTCACAAAATTAATGTGATATAGTTGTGGAAATTGTAAGATACACTGGCAAAAGCAGGACTTCATTAAAAACAGCTGCGTTTAGGAAAGTGAGTGTAATTAGTTTTACCTTTGGTTGACACTTTTTCTCTGCCTTTTATACGACTTCTTAAGACTCAATTCCGTGAGCAACCAAGACTAAACTGAAAATGACAACTGCCCTGCCTGTCGAAATGCGTGACTGGACATTTCGTCGAAAGACGTTTGGTCCCTGGATGTTTGGTCCCCGAACGTTTGGTCGACCGGCAAAAGTCTTTCAACGAAACGTCCGAGTGCCAAATGCGTGACCGGACGTTTCGTCGAAAGACGTTTGGTCCCCGGACGTTTGGTCGACCGGATGTTTGGTCGACCGGATGTTTGGTCGACCGGATGTTTGGTCGACCGGACGTTTGGTCGACCGGACGTTTGGTCGACCGGACGTTTGGTCGACCGGACGTTTGGTCGACCGGACGTTTGGTCGACCGGACGTTTGGTCGACCGGACGTTTGGTCGACCGGACGTTTGGTCGACCGGACGTTTGGTAGAACGGACGGGCCGTCGACTGGACGTTTGGTCGCCGGGTTCGCTCGCTGTCAAATTATGAGAGAGAGAGAGACAGAGAGTTTACTGTTGAAACCGAGCAACCAGGTAATCTCTTGCTCTCAAAATTATAATCATGAGAGAGAGAGGGAGAGAGTCCGGTCGACCAAACGTCCGGTCGACCAAACGTCCGGTCGACCAAACGTCCGGTCGACCAAACGTCCGGTCGACCAAACGTCCGGTCGACCAAACGTCCGGTCGACCAAACGTCCGGTCGACCAAACGTCCGGTCGACCAAACGTCCGGTCGACCAAACGTCCGGTCGACCAAACGTCCGGTCGACCAAACGTCCGGTCGACCAAACGTCCGGTCGACCAAACGTCCGGTCGACCAAACGTCCGGTCGACCAAACGTCCGGTCGACCAAACGTCCGGTCGACCAAACGTCCGGTCGACCAAACGTCCGGTCGACCAAACGTCCGGTCGACCAAACGTCCGGTCGACCAAACGTCCGGTCGACCAAACGTCCGGTCGACCAAACGTCCGGTCGACCAAACGTCCGGTCGACCAAACGTCCGGTCGACCAAACGTCCGGTCGACCAAACGTCCGGTCGACCAAACGTCCGAGTGCCGTCCAAATGCAGTGAATGTCTAGTATTGCTATCAACGGCAGCTGACAAATTAAAAATAGTTTCATTGTTATTCATAAAAGGTATAAATGGTAAGTCCTTGGTTTACGACAGGTTTAGTATTGTGAGCTATTTGCTGTAACAATGTGTTCACTCCTGCACTAAATCGGATCTTAGCACTTTTACCGTATTAAGTGTACCTTTGACATATGGGAGCCTTGTTGATCTTGATCCAGCTGTTGTTATGCACAGCGGCTTCTATGCAGTAAATTCCATGCTGTGTTTCGGGGAAACAGCACTAACCTTTTTCGTGAAAAAAATTCTCAACTACCGTGACCTTTTTATCAATAAGGAAGCTAACAATACCGTAGCTAGGTTTTTTGCCACTCCATCATGCCGCCGTCACTTCTGGTGACCTTTTTAGTCATTCAAGGAAATACAAGTTATGCATTGCAACATGTGTCTGATACACTTTGACTGTTCAGCAAATGGGGTTATATTTTACGTGGTTGATGGGGAGTAAGCACAGCCCTTATCCTGAAGGCACTAGTTCTAGAGTTGTAAAATTCCCAGGTTGACAATTTTTTTTGTTGTTGGCCTCAACAGAGCAGAGCTGGAGAAGTGTCAAGTACTAAAGTCTTACTATCACCTCGGGGGGTACTTCACTGAATTTGATAGATTGGACTTTGCTGAGCTACAATCCATACTCCTTTTCTCTATAAAATAAACCAAAAAAGCGTGAAAACTGTTTTAATCCATTTTGCCTGTTGGCTAGAAAGCCCGAATTGCTGCTGGAGAGTGACATCAGTGGTGGACTGTCTCTTCACATACTGCGTTCTCCTCCATTTAGGTTCATTTTAGTGGCGGTCAGGGTTTTAGTTGTTTTAATTCAATCGTTTTATCGTAAAATTGTCACCAACGCTCCGATATAAGCCTCTATTTTACTCCGTCCGATTCAAGTGAACTGTAAACAATGAGGAAACTGGAGCAGCTGGTAAATAGCGTATTTTGTTTGTTGATCCAAACACGTAACTGAAGACTGCTTTGACGGAGTGACCAATTAATTTGTACAGTAATTTCTCATCTTCTTTAGGACTTTCTTATCTGACCCAATTTCACTTTTTTATTCCAACACGTCGCAGGATAATTGTCTGCATTTGACTACTACAAATGTAACGGTAGTTTATTGAAGATCAAAATGGATGAATCAATGTATAGTGGTAGCCACTGACAGCGTTATATGTGTAATCAAAAATGGATTAGACAATTAGCACTGGCTATGGCAGCCAATAAACACAAACACTTGCCATGGAAAATTTTAGTACCTCTTGGTCCCTTTATTTAACAGTGTCACCATTTTTAAACGACATTCCGATTATTTGCGAGAACATATCAATAACCCATTGGAATACAAAGTCTTGTGAATGATCACTATTTTCATTTGTCCTCTTACCCTTTACCTGGTCCAGGAACTCCACCTTGAAAATTCTCAGTCTTATCTCTTCCCCTGGACCTACCCCCAAAGCTGTAAAATTTCCAGTTATCCTATTTTAATGAAACCATCTCCCAAATGTCTTTTCTGACTTCATGTTAGATTAAATGTATGATCATTCCTGTCGAAGACACTTAACGCACTTGTTAAGGACAATGACTTAAATTGCTTTTTATTGTTGCCATTTAAGCGGTGCTAATAAACCCTCCTCTTTGTTTTTTTCCTTTCTTTCTTTCATGCATCGCTGCGACGTCCTCCGGGCCTACGATACAGGTGAGTCAACTAAAGTGTTCATTGTACTAATAAGAAAAAGAATGCATGTGTTGTCTTCTCTTGTTGGCGGTGTCAAAATTCAACAGTCGCCCTGGAGCGACCGCTCAATGGAGCTTGGAAGTGACAGTATTTCAGTGTAGTGGTAAAGAATTTTCTCTAGATACTCTTTGATCATAGACACAGACTTGAAAAGTCTGATGTTTCACAGGATCTGAACCGCTTTGTTCATACAAAATGAAAGGAGATTTGCTCGTACAAACTAGAAACAATAGGTCAGTTGACAAAATATGTCTTCTTAAGTCTTATGCCAAACTTAACTGTTAGCGAATGGACTTTAACGTCACCGATACTTGGTAATAACACTGAGAGAAATCAATTCGTCTACACATTGTGTTGGAGTTAATTGATTATTAATTGTCATGATTGACAGGCATGACAGAACCAAAGTTTTTATCGTTTGTGCGTGCAACAATTTCCAATTTGCCTGACAGGAAGAATCAATCAGGCTACCGTCTCAAAAAAGTTATTAACTGTCGATTTCATCATGCTACATTAAGAAAAAAGACTATTACAACTGAATATTTTGACAAAATTTTCAGTGGAAAAAGTAGAATAACTATGAATGCTTCCACACAAGAATTATGTTTTTTTTCTGTCTGATTTCTTGCATTACTCGATTGCAAACATGTTCTCAGATCTGCTACCCCAAATGTTTACATGTGCTCTTTTTGCTTTAAAAATGTATTTACATGACACCTGATGGTGTAGGGGTTCACTTGCCTGAATTCGGAGTGGGCAAGCGTGGGATCAATTCCCGCTTGGTGGTGGTATGAATGGGCGTGTGAATAGTTGTTTGTCTCTCTCTGTGTCTTACGGCTGACTGGCGACCAGTCTGTAGTAACCCTTCCGCCCAAACTATCTTGGGATAGGCTCCAGAAACCCCCGCAGGAGGATACGCGGTACGGAAGAATGAAAGTATATTTACTTACCATAAATATTATGAAAACACGTCAAGCTTTTATGTAAATATTTCTATTTTGCTAATGGCAATAGATCGGGAACGTAGCCCCCGACATGGAGAAAGGTTTATCGTGCAGTAGTTTGCAGGCTCTCCCGTCGTTCTCCTAATAAGATGGCGAATTAACGAGATTCCGTGCGAAATTTGTGATCTGGTGTCTTGTTTTTTTTTTCTTTTTACAAGCACTAATTGCCTCCGCAACCCAGACGGAGAACTGCGCAAGGATCCGCAACGGAGGTCATAAAGCGGGGGAGCAGACGAAAAAAAAATCCCGTTATTGTCGGGGTTGTTTATTTGAAGGATGGTAATAGCTCTGAAAATGCTCCCCAAATAGCCAATAAAAAAAGCTCCGAGATGTCTGAAAAGGGGAAATTGGAGCAGCGAAATGATTGAGACGTGTTGCGCGCAAAAAAAGTTTGCATCGTCAGAAATATGCAAATGATTTCACTTGCTCCCAGTGAGACTGTTGCTGTTTTTTTTTATCATTGGGAGTGTGACAAAGCAAACGCATTAGTTTTATAGCTTCGGGATCGTAATGGGTGCGTGAACCCAGATAACTCATTCAAATTGCAGCCTTTCAAATAGGGGAATGTGATGGAGAACAGATTAATATGTTAATGGCCAAGAAACTATTTTTTTGGTCATTTAAAAACAAACAAACAAAACATTACTATCACATTGGGGACCATGTAGGTCACAATGTTAACATGTGGCATACTTCTTCAGCCTACAAAATGGGATTCATTCATTCATATTCCACACTGCCTATCCTCATGAGGGGTGCGGGGGTACTGGAGCCTCTCTGAGCTAATTAGGGTAATAGGTGGGGTACACCATATTTGTTTACAGCTAATCGTATCTACACAATCTGTTGTCCACATGTGGAGTCGAGCTTTCGTTTCTAATTATTTATATAGATTTTTTAAAATGAATAGTAGCTCAATTTAGATTTGTATACATTTTTCTCAGATTGCGCCAACAGCTGAATTTCCGGAACGTTTAACAATGTCTTCTTCGTCTTCTCCGCGTTTGCCATTGGAATGCCATCCCCGTGATTATAGCTGACCAATTTTGCGCGCATTCGGCCTCATTTCCACCCGCCGCTTGTGTTGGCTCGCTCTGCAAATCAAAGTCGGGTTTATCAAGAAAAATATTTTCAGGCGAGCCCGTTGCTGTCCTTGCTGTGAATTATTCATGTGATCATGCCATGTTTACATTTGACACATTTAGACGCATTTACATTCATCAGATGGAACATTTATTTCGGTGCTGTCTGCACACGCATTGGGAGTTAGGGTATTTGACCCCGGCCATCTTGGCGTTTGGGACAAGGGTTTCGGTTTCAAAATAGCTTTGAAGATTTTAAGTCAAGTTGCAGGGTGTCATGCAAAAATTTGAATTTCAAATTACCGATATTTTTGGCTCCAACCTCTGCTGCGTGTGTCCTATCTCCTTTTTCATAAACCTCATTTTTGTTTTGATTCTGTGTGTGCCTTGATGCATTCAGGTGTTGACAGACAAACAAATAGAATGGCTTGTAATCTGCCTTTCACATCTGATCATTGTCTGTCAGAAAGAAAAACAGCAAGGCATTGATGGAGCAGAATGACGATACACTTGTCGCTACGCAACTTGGCAACTGAAAAAGGACAGCTAACTGTTCTTTAACCTTTTATAGGGTAGGTAGAGCTGATCGTAGGTTGAGGTACCACTGTACAGAGTGAAAATTAAGTACAAAGTATTAATAAGTAGTATCTGTGAACCAATAAGATTATTATTATTGTTAGCATTTTCAATATGCCAGCATTCTATTGCGGATCAAGAGTTTAGAGTTTGATCTCATTTTGTGTTGCAGATTTTTGAAAGCTCGGTACCAAAAAACATGATGAAGTATTGAAGTATGAAGTATTTTTTGTCCCTAGTCAGTAGAGAAACATGTTTTATAGGGTTTGCCTCGCGTTACTGATTGAATTGCTTGCTTTCGGAGCAGAGATTTTAAATGAAGCTTTGCCAGGCCTTGGTGTACTGCCTTCATTTGTATTCACTGAGTGGATAAGCATGACCTTATGGGGTTTAAATCTGGCCACTGATGTGATCTCTTTCAGCTTGAACGCGTTTTCCTTCAGTATTGCACCCACGCAGCTCGCCCAAATATACTTTGATAATCTTCATCCTGATAGTTGAGTAGGCAAAGAGCAACGGCGTCGCTTGTGTCGCCTTGTGGAAAAAATAAAAAAAAATCACGCAGCTCTCCCAGCTGCATGTTAATGCAGTCATTATTTCAGCCTCCCTTTTGCTGATACTGCTTTGACCTTCCCCGGGCTCATTTTCTTGCTGTTCTTCTTCCTTGCTCCTTTCTCCCTCCGCCGAGGAGACGAGTTGGCTGCCGAACAGAAAAGCTTTTAGCCGGCTCGCTCCTGAGAACGAAGCCGCCCAGGCGGCGAAGTGAACAGTCGGAGGAATTCAAGCACGCGAAGAAGGCAAGGCATAAAATGCGTCGGCCTGCGTGGCTGAAAATGCAGATGCTCTCACAGTATTGACCGGCTTGTCTCTGTGTGAAAGGGCAATTTAACTTTGGCCTTGTAAAGTAACTGCGTCAAATAATGTTTCACTGATACCAATTCTAGTATCGGTACCGCTATGGCACTTGAATGAATGACATCATGGTCATCTAAGAAAAAAACGTGCCGATGCTACGCAGGTTGTACTTGTTGAGACCTTGTGTCCAACCGTCATTTGCCCTTCCCAAGATGACCGCTAGCTAAGTGGACTTTTGTAAAAACACAGCATCTTCCAAGAGGAGCATAGATGACCAAATCTAAGGCTCTAAAAATGAAATTAAAACGCTTAAAATGATAACAAGCGTTTGACCAGTGGCGGTCCGTGCATTTTCTCATAGCGCCTTCAACGGGTAAAATCCACTTCCTAGCAGCATTTAATGATTAAATACAAACACTGGAGCTTTTCAGATATCAGAACTGGGCCCACAATTGAAATATTATTTAGGAATATAGCCATATTTTACTCACCAAAATCCTTTTTACCTGTACACAATATCCATCCTTCTTTCTTCCTTCTTTCCTATCGCCATCGAAGCTAATGCTGAAAGTCGAGTCTGTCCTGTCGTATTTCTGCCATAGTCCGTCTTGAAAATGGCTTTAAATCAACACAACAATATATTTGCTTGTGCAGCTTGCCACATATACAGTTTGGTAGCTCTGGCTAGTCCACTCTATCACTAGCCAATCATAGTTGGTGAAAGCGATGACGTATCCCTACGCCTGCGAGACGGCGATGACGTATCCCTACGCCTGCGAGACGGCAATGACGTATCCCTACGCCGGCGACAAGCCATTGTGGTGTTGCCAACTTGAAATCTGATTGGTTAAAGCAAGTCTTAATGACGCTTGTTTAATGCAGCAGAGACTGCAGAACTGATTGTGAAGGCCTTGAGGCAGATTTCTGATCCTGGCAACAAATAATGGCTGAAAGGTGATTGCTTAAATGCTTCAATATGAAAACACTCATCTGGAAGCAGTGCAACCAGGGGGGAAAGGAATGAAAGGAAGCTAACAGACAATTTGGAATTATTTAATAAGTAATGATGGAGAAAATATAATATATAATTCAGATATTTCTTAGGCCAGCAGAGAAGGCCCTGACGGCCCGCCACTGCGTTTGACCAATCCATTAGAGAATTATTCGCAGAAATTTTGTATTGAAAGAAAAAATATATATAATCATTGAGTAATTTTAAAAAACAAACAAACGTGGTTTTGGTATATTAGTGTCCGATACTACACAGCCATGGTGCAACACTAGTGCCAAATGGAAATCAATGGCTCTTCGGGACAATCACAAATATCTGAAAACTAAACCCAGTGAGAAAGTTTAGCATCTAAAGCAATTGCCGACATTCGCCGATTTGAAGGAGACGGCGCCAAATCGTATGCAGGCCAGGCAGCACTATTCAATCCAATTAGGCGCCGCCTTCCGCCACAATATGTGCAACTTTTCAGCAAATCTCCCACTCGACCGTAATCCTCGTCAATCTCCCGGAACCTTAATCCCCTCCGTCTGAGAATTCGGATGATTGTTTTCTTCTTTGAACTAAAACCATATTTGCACACAGGCAAAGAAGGAAGATGGCACGTTTCTATTCCCAGAAAATATTAAAACCTCTTTCTCTTGTACCAAGGGTGTCTGCACGCAAACTACTTTTTTAAACAACTAATTCAAAATTATCTCCCTCGCTTGCTAATAAATTGAATTTTCCTCTCTGTAATTCATTCATTTCCTACTACTTATCCTGGCGGGGGTGCTGGAGATTATCCCAGCAAACTAAGGGCACACCAACTAAACCTTTTAAAAAGGATCAAAGTCTCCCACTTTTGTGTGAAAGAAATGAGAAACACAAAAATGAGAGAACATTATAAGAACATGATTTATTAATGTATTGAATAACACAACATGCAAAAACATTGGCTATTCATTCAGGTGCATAAAGTTTAGGAGGATGTCATGTTTTGTTTAGGTTTGGTGGTTGGGTGTGCTTTTCCTTGTGTGTACTTTTTTTGAGGACCGTGGGACAAATTACAGAATTTACATAGAAATTACTGATGTATTCATGAAAAAAATCCAAGTCACTAAACAAGTGCTGGAACCACTTAATTTCGCAAGTAGGGGTACTACTAAAATTTGTTATGGTCATTAACTCTCATCCAAAGCTTTTCTTGTGCTCACGGATTGATTATCCCGCAGAGGGCGTGAGGGAGCGTCCTGCAGCTAATTGTTATGAGCCAGCACGACCGCGACGCTCCCTCCTTATTACATTACCCCGCCGCGTGTGTTCACTCCAGATGTGCCATGACAAAGGACGAATGACGGCTCGGAGTGGATTGAAGTGAAGGTCGTTTGACGGCCTCTCGTCGGCTCAACTCCTTGATTTAGTGCGCGATGTGGGGGTGGGCCGGTGTGCATGTTTTTGTTTTCTGCTAAATCATCGGCGCCACTTATGAGGGGCAGACTGGGTCCATTCAATCCCCTTGAAATATTGATAAGAAATGACGTTGCCATTGTAAAAGCTTTAATAACTCTACAGGCAATCTTTTAATCAAATAAAACTACTCCCTTGGAAAAGAAAATCACCAGGTATTGTGATCTACAGATAAAGAATACAAACAATGACAGAAATGCTTGAAAAGATACTTTAAAAAAATGCTTAAAATGAAAATAATCGGGAAAAAGATCTTTACAACACAGCATGTTTAAGGAGATTTTTATTTTTTTAAGTTTAAAAATATATGGTCCTTCCTTTGGGTGAGAAAAAATAAATAATATTGCATATTAAAAAAGTTAAATAAAAAAGCCACCTTTCTCGGTAAGATTTTAACCCTTTAAATCCCAATAATTGACAGCAAATAGTACTTTTTTTCATTCTATGGCGGTAATGGTCTTCGTGTATAAAAATTGAGTGTTTTTTCAGGGGAAAAATATCATTTTGCTCAAAATTCATGTATCAAATATGCTTATACTACATGTTTAGACTATTCATTCATCTTCCTTACCACACAAGGCTTGCGGGCGGTACTGTAGTTTATTCTAGCTAACCACAAGCAGCAGGAGGAGATCCAGAATTATTTGCCAGCCAATTGCTTTTTTAATATTACGAGACTAGAATTTAAATATGACGAACAATATATCCATTTTGTAATATTATAGGATTCAAATTGCAATACGATTCAAGTCATTTAGTTGCTTTTTTTAAAGGATGTGAAAAATTCGATATTGAAATACTTTTTGTTTGTTTGATTCCTATTGATAAAACTTTGATGATAATTACTTTATATAGGTGACGTTTTCATATTGTTCGCCTTGAGATTTTTGCAAAAAAGTGTATCAGAAAATGGGTGGGAAACACTGGTTTAGACTATACCCATTTCACACTAATTTACCCCTTGGAAAAGGACTATCTGTGGGAGTCACAGTGGCATAGAGCCGGACGGGGTTCGACACGGTCCGGACTCTGCGTCACGCTCGGCATATTATGGGCGGGCATGGCGCTCATCTCCAAACAAAAGATGACTTGCGTATTGCGCTGAAGTGGTTTGGCGGCGTCAAGGTTGAGTGAATTGATTTACGAGTCACTCATCTGCTTCTAGTTGTATTTTTCTTCTCGCCCCGTTAGCTAAATTGATTGAGGCATCGGGGTGCGTTTAGCAGCTGTCGTTAGGCGTGTGTGACGTGTAGTGCGCGCGTGCGTGTGTAAAACGGCATATGAGATCTGAGCGTGTGTAAAAAATGACTCATTTGTCAGCCAAAGTAAGCTTCTTTTCTTCTCTTTTGAGGAATCTCAAATGGATGTTAATCCTCACTGAGAATCCAACATGGACACAAGTGAGATTGAGTCACGCGTGAATGTTTTCCGCCTTGAAATGTCGGAAGATGAGACTCTTCGCTAATCGTCTTGAAATGGGATCTGTCGGAATTTGGGGAACTTTGGTTGCCAGGGTGGGCATACGCTGACAAAAATCGCTACCATTTTCTCTGGAGAAAAAAATATCAAGAATAAATGACCAAAATCTAAAGCAAATGACATAAAATGTCAAAAATATACAGGTCAAAATTAACAGTGTGACCTGCAAATTTCTCCAAATTAATCAGGAATTACCTCAATCTGCAGGAAGTGACTCATATATGCTCAAAAACCATTTCCTCATTTATTTATTCTCAATTTTGACAACATTGTTCCTCCATATGCCTTTGACCTCAGAGACATTTAATCCCTTTGAACTGATAGAACTGGAGGTCAATGAGATTGTTTGAGTCCCATGAACAGCATGCATTTAGCCTTGGTTTTAGCACATCAAAGTAAGGATCCAGGCAAGGACAAAATGACAGGACAAACAAGTACAGCTGGTGTTTTTTGCAAAACAAAAACATAATCCCACTGTTCCCAAAAAGTAAGGTTTTCCCTCCAAATATGAAATTGGCACTTTAGTGAGGCTGTTTGATCGGAGCTGACAATCATCCAATGCGACGCAACGACCTGGGAAGGACGTTCTTGACTGGAAAACATAGTTGACATTTCATTTCAAATACATCCTTGTTTTTTGTATTCCTTTAAAAATGAAAATGCTCCCTGCACACATTCTTCTTATGGCTGTTATCAGCTAACTAACGAAACCGATGACCGATCGTGTTCCGAGTGAAAGCGCCTCACATCAAATGAGTGCCCCTTTTGTTCAATTACACAAGAACAGCTGACCGGCGGCTGAGTGTTTAGTGCGTCGGCCTCACAGTGGGAGACCTGGGTTCAAATCCAGGCCGTTCCACCTGTGTGGAGTTTGCTTGTTCTTCCCAGCCTGTGTGGGTTTTCTCCGGGTACTCCGGTTTCCTCCCGAAGACATGCATGAATGGACACTCTAAATTGCCCCTAGGTATGAGTGTGAGCATGAATAGTTGTTTGTCTCCTTGTGCCCTGCGATTGGCTGGCCACCAATCCATGGTGTCCCCCACCCCTGGCCCAAAGTCAGCTGGGATGGGCTCCAGCACCCCCATGACCTTAGTGAGGATGAAGCGGTTCAGAAAATGAGATGAGAGAAGAAAAGCTGATGTCTGAATCTCAAGTGGTGGAAGGCTGCCGATTAGGAGCAATAAAAAGTCAAGTTGACGGGGCCCTTTAGTATTGCTGATTGACAGCTAAATTAATTGTTTGCCCATCTGCAGTGGCATGTGTCCAAAAGTTATATGTCCAAACCATAAACCTCCAAAGAAGTGGCAATGACCTGCAATTGTTTTCCTCCTTGCAACACGATGAAAGCAGCATTTTCTGCTTATTGGTCACCTTATCAGGTCAAAAGTGAATAATTTCCCCCCCACACATTTCTATTGCACATTAGTGTAACTTTTTTTCCCGATCTCTCATCATTGAATTCAAAGACAAAAAAATCATTTTATGAGACCAAAGTTGCAAACATTAAAGGTGGGATGCCAAGAAATGCCAGAGATATTGAAAAACACAGGACAGGTTGATATTACCTTGCCCTGAGAAGCGTAAATTCATTCATTTTCCAAACCGCTTATCCTCACAAGGGGGTGTTGGACCCTATCCCAGCTCCTCCCGTAACAGCCTGTAAGGGGCATGACAAGACCACCCCGAAGACCATATCAGGCTGACCCACTCCGCTGTCTGGATGGGGTGACATCATTCTCACCTTAGCTTTCAGTACTGCAGACAACTTACATTTGCCAAAGCAAGTTTATCACTCTCCCAGCATTCTTTGCTGAGATAGGTAAAGATATGCTCTCTCCTGCCTAGACTCAAGGACAGATTTTGTCCTTCTACAGTCCTGTTATTAATGCTTTGCCGGGAATATGCACTCTATTCATTCTGTTAGTATTATACTTAACTAATTGCCAGTCAATATGTAAGTGCTTCACTGTGAATAACATGGAGACTCATAAAAAGTCTGAAGATTTTTCTGAAAGTATTTAAGTACTTATCCATTTCCTGGTTATTTTACCCACGTTTAAACTCTTATAAACTCTTACCATCTTTTTTTTTTAAACTTCTCTGCTAAAAAGCAATTTGGAATAAGTTAAATGTGTTGATTCCCACGTCAAAACAAATTCTTAGACTGAAGAATTTCCCATGTCATAGTCAAAACGTCGCCACAAGACGATTAAGCGGCAGGCAAATATGTCATCTCAGGTTATAAATATATATTTTTTACTTAGTCGTTTTGTTTGTTTTCCATTTGCACCCTTCTCGGGCCGTGCACTGGAATGCTTGATGACGGTTGCCACGCAGGGAAAATAATTTTAGGTTCTGACAGTGACAATTAACAATTATTCAGAGAGGTTAGTCAAGTGTGGCGGTTATCACCTTAAATGCCACGAGATGGAATATTGAACTGAAGCCTATTCACAGTCCAATGAAGCTTTTAGTTAAGTGCTTGCAAATACGTATATGAATACATATCTAAAATGTATTGTGAGTGTATCATACTACAATCGGTCAGGTTCTGGGCGCCGCGGGCATGTGGTACTTTACATTCGAATATGCAGAAATTTACTAGCCCGGCGGCTGAGTGGTTAGCGCGTCAGCCTCATAATTCTGCCGTCCAGAGTTCAATTCGAGGTCAGTCTTCCTCTGTGGAGTTTGCATGCTTTCCCTGGGCTTATGTGGGTTTTCTCTGGGTACTCCGCTTTCCTGCCACATTCCAAAAACATGCTTGGTAGGCTGGTTAAACACTCTAAATTGCAATTTGAACCGTGTGTCCAAAACAGATGGGTGACCGTAAATTGCAAAACAGTTTTTGCCAGCGCCTTTTGCGCGGAGCATGGCAGCAGCGTTTGACAACACGCCATAAAAGAGAAAATACTCTGTTATTATGAAAATTCAACACCTGATGCCAGCCTCGCTTTGCAACTTGACATTTGGAAGCAATGTCAAAATCATGCAAACCCATCAAAAAGTCAAGATGACTTTGAAAGACATGTCACGTTTACCATTTGGCTTTCAAACTGGGTCATTTCCGCCATTTTTAATTTTATCGGCAAAGAACTCTCCTTCATTCCCAATTCCAATGCAGCCAATCATTTAATTTCCCCATCATCTGTGTTGAGTAAGTCTTCCTGTTCCGCCTCCACAGTGTCCTGCTTTGAATGGGTTTTGCATAATGAAGCCTTTCAAAACATCACTGACCATGCTTCAATATTCACATCTCATTGAATTCGCCATTATTCATTCGATTAGTGTAATTAACTGGTGGGAAAAATACTTTTCTCCCACTCGCACTGGAAAATGTCCTGGGATTATTTATGTGTGCATGTGTGCACCATTATTTAAAGTCTCGCATAAATAAAGCACAGCAGTTAGTCTTGTTTACTCATTTATATCCTTGGCTGCCATTGACGGGGCTAGACATCCAATTCATTTTGACTGAGAGAGGCAAATCATTCGGCAAACCCAAAACAAAGAAATAACAAGTCAACTTTGAACCGTTAACCAGAGGGAGTTTGGTTTGTATTATTTTTAGTTCATTAATTAAAAATACAAAAAAATATTGATTACTCATAAAGAACATATATAAATCATAATTGAGACCTTGTGTCCAAATATGCGGGAATCACACTTGCTCTATACCACCTGTGTCAAAGTGGCGGCCCGGGGGCCAAATATGGCCCTCCGCATCATTTTGCGTGGCCCAGGAAAGTAAATCATGAGTGCCAACTTTCTGTTTTAGGATCAAATTAAAATGAAGAGTATATATGTATATTACATTTCCTGATTTTCCCCCTTTTAAATCAATAATTGTAATTTTTTAATCACTTTTCTGTGTTTTTAGTTCAAAAATCATTTTGTAAAATCTAAAAATATATTTAAAAAAGGTAAAATAAACATTGTTTTAGATCTATAAAAAACTGATTATTCAGGGATTTTAATACAGTTCTTTTAATCAATTTATTAAAAAAAAATATATATTATATCTAAAATGGTCTGGCCCACATGAAATCGAGTTGGCCCGCGAACCAATCCGAGTTTGACACCCATGCTCTATACCAAATGTTAATATTGTTGCCTACATGACTGAAAGTTTTCTTAATGGGATGAATCATCCAAAAATCATCTTACCATTAAACCATCTATGCTCATACAGAATCACATCAGATATATTAGAATTGCACTACAATATTTAGAGAAGAGGTTTGGAAGATGTAATTCAAAGGTGCCCACACTTATGCCCTTGGGTCTACTTTATATTATTGGCTCACAGAAAATTCTGAAAATATCATTAAATATGGCCTGCACAAGAAGCTGGAGTTTGGCCTAAATTGTTGTACTTCTCAGCTTTAACAGTAGCTGAAGTGAGTCAATTAAACAGTGTATCTCCTTTATTATCATTCGGTCAAAATCTGACAAAATGGTGAAATTAATGTAGGGAACAGCCAAACAACAATGTGTGTAACGGGTCAATTTATTGCTGCTTGAAGCTTTAATTGTTCTTAAATTTTAATCCAAACATGAAGAGGCTACTTTGCGAACTGATAAGATTTCAGTGAGAAGAGACGCTGCGTCTATTTTCCCTTTTTAGCGGTCTCATTCTCGTCTCCAAACAGGACCGTGTCTTTTTTCACTTTAGATCAAAGATGAGATGATCAAGCGTTTTAACTTTAGAACAATTTGCCTGAAGAAATCTGCTGAGCTAACCACGGGAACTTTTTTCTTTAAAGAGGCGACATAAACGTTTTTTTCATTCCTCACTTGAACATGAAAAGTGAAAAACAAAGTGTCTGCTATTGTAGCAACCAGGTGGTTCCGTGCTCAAGACACTGAAATTTAACAACATAACTGTTGTTCATGTTTTTTTTTACATTCTACTGACGATTTTCCGATAATACTTGATCGCTTAAAGGGTTCCCCTAAGAGAACGGATAAAACAATCCATGAATAGCACAGTACAGATTTCAGTGTCTCCACCCATGCTTGTTAGACAGGAAAGCGTTCTAGACAGTTAAAAGGCTTTGAGTATACACTCTTCAATGGCTATATTTGTAGTTATTGATCAGGAATAAGCCAACCGATTCGTACATCTTGTCTTTCTATGTATTGAGTGAGGAAATGTGTAGTGGGTAAAGTTTGTCCTGAACTGGTAGAAAAGGAGAAGGTATGTTTTGGCGGCTTCAAAGCAAACTGGAAGACTTGTAAGCATAGAACCTTCACATTTATTTTAGGTATTCTCACCAAAGCCCAGAAAAATCATCAAAAAAACAACAACAATTGACATCTGCTTGGTACAAGTGTAAGTTCATATTTGGTATGAAGCAATCTGTTTGTCATGATTTTTCTTCAAAGAAATCTGGCCAAATTCACCAAATAATGCGTCGCCCCGAGTCCTAGCTGCATCAATGGCAGCCAATAGGTTAACGTTTAAAAATAACAATTAAAGAACATTTTAAAAACCCGATCTTTTACACCAGATCCCCTGAAAATGACCCGATCGGACCTAATTTCCAATCACGTGATTAGATTTAGAACATCACTAGGTGCTTCAAAACTAGATGGCAGACTTCTTGTGTGTTTTCTGAGACGTTTTGTTGATAGAAATTTGGAAAAAAATTGTAGGTTACCAAATGCAAATGTCTATAGGGATTTAGACTTTCTTTTTATGTTTGTGTTTGATCCCGAGATGTTAAATTTTGTTGGCCTTTTCTCTCCATGATGGGAACTCTGTAACGCTTTATTCAGCTTCAATCAGACAAAAGTTGGAAGATGTAAGTTGTCTCGGAAAGTTAATCGAGGATGATTATATTGACACTGAAATGGCCGCTTCAAACAATCCTGGCAACCTTTTGTGTCTTCTTAAAACCTCTTTGTGGGTCCAGTTACTCCAGATGTGCAACAAAATTCATCTTGCTCAGCCAAACAGGCTTTGGGTTTAATTTTGGGAAGATTATTGTGGTGGAGCTATTACTTTTTTTATAGTGTGTGATAAGATTTGGCTGGCATACTTTCTTTCCCCAATGCGGCAAAAGTAAAAATGTTCACACTTGAGCATGACCCATCTGTATAGTCACGTTCCTCGAACAATTTATCAAGGACAAGTAGATCTGGGAAGGCCAACCAGAAAGAACCAAATGGTAACTGAAATGACTGCTTTCAGCCAAACTCGCAGGCTTTGTCTGTTTTTTCGGAGATGGTTATTTGATACGTTATTGTGGATCTACTCATGATATACATGTACGTCAAACTTGAAGTTGCTTATGAGACTGTCTGTAGTGGCTAAATTTTGTAACCAAATTGCTTCATGTGTCTTTTTGGATTTGGTTACCTGAGACTTCTTTTGTGGGTCTGTTCTTGGTAGAGATGGCTACCAAACTTCAGGTTATACAGTGGAACACTCTTTGGAACCTGAATTTTCAAAGCTCTAGAAATGGGTGATTTATGTGGTTGTCCCGGAGTAAAAAAAAGTCACCGTTATGCTGCTCTCTTACCAAATTGGCTCACTACACTTCCTCTTACCTCCTCCACGTTCAATTCCATTTTTGGACCAGCTGTCGCAGCTCTGATTCATCCGCTTTTATTTCCTTGGTGAGTCGATACAAACTTTGTAAGTGACACGATGCTCATTTTACCCCCATGTCGCTGTCTGCGATTTTATTGAATTACCATTTGATTTTCCAGTCAAACAAAAGAAAAGGGTGTGACCGACCCAATGGCAACAGTGTTTGGTGTTTGCTGAATTAGCCCAGGGCGAAGGCAGAATGCCCGCAATCCCAATAGAAGCAAGCAGGAATATCGTCCTTGTCTTTGGAGGGTTTATTTTACAAACAATTGTGATTTTTCCAGAAAAAAAAACTCTTTCAAGCTTTATAGATGTGTTTACACAAAGCAGTTTAGGACAAAACAGAAAAATGTGTAATGTCATGTAATTTATGCAGTAAATCATAAATATGAAATATAAAACCCTGATAAAAGGTTCTTTAAAGCAGGCTTTGGACTATTTCCAATGGAAATGCAATACAAAACAGTTCATACGAAACCCCCCAAAGCTAAACCCAATTATATTTTTGTTCTTTGGCCATATATGGTAATAAAGATTGATTTGTACTTATTTTCATCCCAGGAGCTCTTTTCCGCCCACCTTTTCACATTGTAGAAGTTGTTCAACATGTACATCTGTTCTCAGTGAAGCGTAGACAGCCTCAAGTACATAATCTGACAGATCTAATACCACCTCCCCTCCACCCAGTCAGACCCCTTAGAGCTAATATTAATAGTCATAATGGCTAGTGTGGTTTGCTGTTCACACTTAGGCGATCCTTTATGAAGCTGTCACAGAAGCTTGTTCCTTTCCCCGAGTTCCCTTGTGAGACTTCAACATTCATCTTCATTAGCGCCAAGAGCAATTATCCACGTGCCTTCACTTCAACATTTCGCCCTGTGATTTATTTGCAGTGTTTCCTGTTGCTTTCCAGATTTCAAGCTTTAAAAAATGAAATGAAAAACAAAAGCGAAGACGCGACTCCGCGGTCTAAATAACCCCTCGTTCTGTCGTCCAGAGAGGAGCCTGTCGCTGGAAGCCTTTTTCTATTTATCTCGTGTTTGTGAATCGTGAGTTGTCTGCTTGGCTTTAATGCACTAGAGATGGGGGGATTTTTAGGGGATGAAGCTGCTGCGCACCTGCTGTCGTGCCGGCACCATCGCCCAAGTCACTGTTTTGGATCCGATGGAATATGATTACCAAAATGTCGTAATATTACGAGATTCAAGTCATTCTCTTGTTTTTACATTACATGAACCAGGAATTGTTTGGTTTGACGGGCTTCAACTTTTGTCGACATTAAGTAACGTGTGAGCACAACATTGCTTGTCATGTAGTATTTGGCGATTTTAGTAATATTGGGAGTAAAGGTAATAGTATTATGAGACCAAAAACTTTACTTATTTTTACATTACGTGAACAGAAAGTTGTTTTGTGTCCGCATGCATCATTTTTTGGCCACATTACGTCGGTGTCAAGAATTTAATTCTGGAATAAATTGGGGATTTTATTTGATTCCTGCTGATAAAAGCTTGATGACAATGACTTTATGTTGTTTCTATTGGTGACATCATTTTAAATTAGAAGATTTTCAGCTGGTGGTGTGGCTTGAGATTTTTTCAATGCTAAAAGTGTGGGCCAGCTCAAAACAGGTTAGGAAACACTGCGCTAGATGACAGGGATCATCGTCTTACGTAAGAGACGGGCCAATGTAGCGTCCACGAGGGGATTTCTAATGAAGTGTGGTGCAGATGTGCCTGTTGGCAATCATGGCTGGGGGTATAGATTGCAATTCGGCAAAATGTCAGTACGGTGAAATGAATCGCGGGCTTAGTGAAGAGCTATTATAACACAAGCTTACAAAACAATCATTTTGTTCAAGTTGTTTGTTCAGTTTTTGAAAAGTAGATATGTTTTAATTTTACTTATTTTTCTATCATTTGGCGCATTTCATTTCTTACATGGATGGATTGAGACCAAGCAGGGGGCACAACTTCTGGTTGAGAAAGCAGAGATAAATCTCGATGAAAAAATTAAAAAACAAACTCTGCTCCATGGCAAACAATTACCAGTAAGAATATAAAAAAACCAAAGACTGTGACACGTTGTTTAAAGGGTTCCTTAAAGCCGACATCTCCCGTCTTGGCTTAGAGCCACTTTTTCTTACAGTACATGAGAAGACACTTTCTCTAATTACTCTTCCAACCATGCCAGGCAATAGTAGCAGACATAGGACACAAGAGGCAAGATAGGACCTTAATAGCCTCACATTGTCACACGTAATGACCGTATGAGACGAACTACAGCACCCACTTGGCCCTACGTTATCCTTTCGTCCACTGCTTCCTCTCATTGCTATTATTATGAACAATATGGCGGAAGGAGCACGAGGCGAACATTTCTGAGGCCCCTTCATGTTATAAACGCTCTGTGGATTGGTCACCATTAGTGCCGTGTTTATCGCATCCTTGATGGAAGGCTTGTTAATACGCCCGCGGCATATCCGCTGATTATGCTCATTAGCTAGGGCGTCATCTTCCCACGCTGACCCTCACGGTTCAAAATGAATTTGACATCTATCGCCATCAATGGCCCTCAAACGTGATTATTCACCCTTCCAGACAGGACTAAAGGCTTTATTATTCAATGCTGTGTTTCTGGGAGAAATAAAATGCTCAGCCCCTGTAAGGGTTGATGCAAAATTAAAAATGTTTACATTGAGAAGGAAATGCTGTGGGATAGTGCTTGAGTTTGGACCGGCGTTACGTCAGGGGTGCTTCCAAATATGTCCGTGGGCATCCAGTCAAAGGAGTATTAGCTGCAAAAAATGCCTGATTGAGGTAAACATTCCGTTTAAAATAAAAAAAGCAACAAAATAAATTGGTTACCTGATGAAAATGACAGCGTGTGACAAAATATTCAAAGTTATTCATGGTTATTAAGATTTTGGAGTGAATCTGAAGAAATTTGTTGCGTGTATGTGGAAACAGAATATGAGGGAATTTGCGTGTTATAGTTCTGTTGTGGGTGAGTTTGTAATTGTTTGGATGTACTGTATGTACATGTTGCCAAGATTAATCGAATATCAATTTAGCTTAATAGTTGACAAATCAATTCGCCTGGGTCGTTCGTTCAAACTGAACGAACGGTCAAGCTGGAGTGGACGGCTATCGACAGCGTCTTCTACATGTTTTGAGAGCCCCCGTGTTATGGTAATAGAGCTGCCCCCCACAGGCAGTGGCTGGCCATCACACCATCGATTTTGTGCAGATATTTTCCCCGAGTAATCAAAGAGCTGTGAAATCCTTACTGGCCGGCACTCGACGCTTCGAGGAGCGCTAACAGGATTGCTTTCCGCGCTCGGGTAAAATGATAGGTCTTTCAGCGTGTGTTCACTGATTGGATGCGAGTGTGGCATTTTACTCACTTCGAGGAGAAAGAGGGGTTGAAGCATTCCTGTCCTGTAACAGGCTGCCTTTCGAGTCGGGTTCACATTATATGCAAATGGCCACAGTTTTTTTCGAATAACTGGATTAAGTTGACATATTTGCATATTTTTAAAAACTGTAAGAACACGCTCCTGGCATGGAAGCAGGTTATGCACTTCAATGCTAGTAAATGAGAGGCAAGTACCCACAAAGGGCACCACAGTACCCACAACATGTAGCTGAGCCTCTGAAAGCAACAAAGCTCATTCGAAAAGCATAACTGAGCGACTAAAAACTACCGTATTTATTCGAGTATAACACGCACAATTTTGTACCAAAGAAATGAAGCAAAGTTCGGGTACGCTTAATACACGAGGTCTTCGGTTTTATGACTAAATCCCGATGAAAAACTGCCCTTGGCAGACGTTTCTATGAGAGACGTAAATTCCTGTCTTTGTCCGCCAGATGGGGCGTGAGAGCCCGTTCTATTGGCCAGTGCTCACACATTAAAAACATAAATAAAGAACTCAAGAATGGAATCAATTGTTTGGTGAATCTGATGATGATGAATCAGACTTTGCAAATTGTGAAATATTATGATGATGAATTAGACTTTAAGGATTTAAAATTGTAAATTCTATTTGAGAATTGTGTTCTTACTGGTAGTTTGTTTTACCAGATTTGTTGTGAATAAGCCGCCTCGTGGTGTAGAGGTTCACTCGCCTGACTTCGGTGTAGCCAACCGCGGGCTAGATTGTGTTCAGCATTTGCCAGTTACGAGTACCGGTGCTATTCTTGGGGTGAGCTGAGAAAAAGTGAAAACAAATTATACCAATTTTTAGTCACATATTATGGGTGCGTGTTATACTCGAATAATTCACCATGAAACTCTTGATAGTTTCAAAATAATGAATACCTAAACTCCTCAACGTACACACCATCATTTCATTGAGTCTTCTGTCCAACTTGACTTGTAAAAGAATCTTTTGCTTCTTACTAACAACCTTGGGGGATTTTTATTGTATGTGACCCTGTCCCATAATAATCATCGCAAACAGTCGTGACCTTACAGTAGTTTGCTAGCATTTCCTTTTTATGTGAAGGCCTCGAGGGTAAACGCCATCCAGGAGCCGACTCATTATTGCTTCTCATTTTCTTGGCCATCATTTGCCTTGAGCGTATTGGATTCTCCGTGTTACGGGCTCGAAATACGCACCGCCGTCATGTGCTCCGTCATAGATATTCCGTGCTAATAAATAGCAGGATTATGATTTTTCCGCTCTGTTTAATGGCAGTTTTAATATTCTTATCCATAAAGCCAGCTGTTGTTTTCTAATTTATGACCGTTACACTGTAAAACCTAAGGTGGTTTGATTCTTCAATAACGAATAGAGGAACTAAGATATTAAGGCCCCAATAATTATTAATAAACATGTACTAAAGAGAACTACTATTTACGGATACCTGAGTCTGACAAGTTTTTTTTCTTAAATAAAAAATCAGACCAAAAGGTGGATCTGAATTAAAGTTTGGTGGATGTAGAAATATATATAGTAGTTTTTGTGGCAGTTTGAGGACATTTAAAAAATGTTTCTAGGTTTTCTCAACATGGAACAATTTGGTGTTATCCAGAAAAAGTACAGACGTTTTAAAAGATCCCAAATCATGAGTTGTTGTTTTTTTTCCCCTGACCTAGAGTTTTTGAGGAGGGTATTAGTATGAGTGAAATGTTTTATTCCTTTCCAAAACAGTATTAGAAATAAATGGTTTTAAAATCTAATCAAAATCTCTAATTGACGGAGATGCTGATTATGCAGGTAGTTCCATTTTTTATTTTAAACAAAATATAATCCCTAAAAAGGTCAGAAAATCCAAGTCAGTTTTTGAAATAATTTTTCTTTGCTTAAATACAATGCAATTACACCTTTTTAATAATAATATTAATGATAAATGTTTTCATGGTTTGTGTGGTAGTAGCGAGGTTAAGTTTTCCCTGAAACAATACAATGTGAGAGGAAAAGCACCAAACTGCACTGCCTTCCCTTTGACACAAGACAAATAACCCTGCTGAAAGTGCACACTTCCAATTTTGATGGATGAGATTGTTTACAGTAGCTGGGAAGAGGGGGTGCGCAGTGGGAAAACGGGGAATGATGAGAATGATGTCAAGGGGCACAGGGCAAATATAAGAGGCGGACCCTTAGACTATTAAAACGTGATGGATAAGATGGTGTGTGGGCTAAAAATGGCAACGAAAACTACTACAGTGTCGCAGAGGGAGGTCGCTGTCAAGTTGCTTAGAGCCCTATATCCCCCAGGTTTGCATGGTTACTAAGCACATAACTGTTGAGCTGATCCTCTTTTTCAATTCAATTCATCTTTTGATTCAGAATACTTGATAACTACCACATTTTTGCAGACTTTTTTTTAGAATAGTAACTAAAGCTCTACCTATTATATATTTTTGCGTGTGAGCCACTTTATTTCAGGGTCCATACAGAGTGCCAAAGTCAAATAATTGCACAATAAATAAAAATCAAGTCGGTTTTGGCTTAAAACTTTGACTGGAGGACTGGCAGGGATCGAACAATGGCTGCCGGTCATCCCTGTCAAAATGGATTGGATGTCTAGGCAATGGCAGCCAATGAGATGATAATAGAATGTCTAGATAAAACAAAAAATTCTAAAAAGTCGATCTTTTACACCTGATTGTGATCCTCTGAAAACGACGTGATCTGATTGGGCACCCCCCCCCCCCAAATTATTGGTACACAGAATAGAAATCTTCTATAAAACAAATATAATACTCAAAAAGCAAAGCAAATCTGAAACACTAAACCTAAAGATTCTGTCTGAACTCTTCACTGAACCAATTCTGCCTTCTTTTTGGATAACTCACTATTTTTCTTGGCGTGCATCCCTAAAGAAATTGCGAATTTGCGACCTCAAACTTAAGAAAAATCATTTTGTGTCTCTCTTTTTTAAAAGCTTTTTGTCTGACCTTGCACTCCTTAAGAAAGTAATACCGTATCCCATTTCATTGCACACCCCAAAATGCACCCGCTTAATCATCGTCTTAAACCTCTGTATTTCCGAAAAACGATTGAAGTAAACCATTTTCTCTCTTGTCCAACTTTCTGCATTGACAGTCAACTACGCAATATATTTTTTTTTCCATCCCAGTGGTTTCTAACCATTGCTGCGCACACCAAGGTGCCTTAACACATTTCCCTGTTATTTAATTGAATTATTAATGATAGCTTGTATTAGTTTGTAAGAGACAGAAGTGGATTAAGTACTGTGCTATGTACTGACAACTAATACAAGTGTACCCTCTCCGATGCACCACTTTTACCAGCCCCCGTCCGTTTTATAAGCTGCTTAGCGTACAACAATGACTTTAGTTTGCATTGCAGATGAAACAGCCGCCAAGTACACAATTTAATCAACATGTAGGTCACACTTGATTCCTTGTGCATCGTAGCTTAGAGAAGTCAGTTTGCCGCGCAAACTTGAAAAAATGTAGTTAGATGGATGATGATGTGATCCTTCTACTGTGTATTTAAATACCTTTATCGCTAGTTTAACACTAGTAGACATGTAATACATTTGCGCTGGGAGGGTGGCAGCAAAAGAACGTTCGCTTCTTCGTTCATTATAGTGCCGTCAATTGAGGATGTCCTGATCACATATTGTACCTAGGAGTTGAGTCAAAGTGATCTATTTTTTGGGGGAAGTGCCAATCCCGAATCTGATAATTTAGACGTGTATTAACGGTACACGGTCGATTGGTCGCCAGTTTTTTGGTCACCGATCTTTTGGTTGCCCGGAAGGTTATTGATAATTACCATTTAAATCGTTGCTCAAATTCCCTAAATACAAACTGTGGATTACTTAGTCATCCTTAATGCCCTATTAATTATTAGGCTAAAGAAAAGCTCCAAATTTCCCGGACTTTTATTGTTTTTTTTGTTGGAGAACTTGCTAAGACCCTGACGGACGTACCTTCCTAAGGGGACAACTCATGTAACTTTTATACACACACGTCCGCTCAGTGAAACTGCTCAGGGCCATTGTTGGCTTTTATTGATGCGTAGACCGTGTTGTTTTACCTTGTTTTGTCGCCGGTCTTTTGGTCGTCGGTCTTTTGGTCGCCGGTCTTTTGGTCGCCCGTTGTCGTGGTCCGGGCGACCAAAAGACCGCGACCAATCGACCGCACACGGTTATAATACAAGGGGAAAATAACACATCTGCATGTCTTTATTTTCTCAATTCCAAAAGTTATTTTTATTGCACAATTTGAATAGTTTTGGATTTATATAAGTCAGGATATTTTATTTTTGAATATTTTTGACCTAATTGTATCATTTACTCATGATAGTGGGACTTTAAAGTAGACGATATTAGACATTGTCTTCTCAACCGAATTAAGTTCAAGTGAGTAACCCGCACACTCTGATTCCATGGAATTCGATACCCCTCAGCTTGGCACTAAACGCTTTGCCTCCTGCCAGACAGACAGACACTGGTTGCTCCATTAGTGTTTCCAAACAAGTGGAAATTATGTGCTGGTGTTGTTGTTTGCTACAGCAGTCACGTTCATGAAAGCCACTTTTAGCCCCTATCCGATTTAGTGCAATACAATTAAACAGAACAACTCCCCCTCACCTTTTTTTTCAATTGGTTCTCTAATTGTATCAGTGCAGTTTAAAGCTTTTCAAGAGTTATCTGCTGCTTAATGAAGTTACATTTAATTGTATCTTCTGTCTGGTAATTGAAAACAATAAACATTCCTGTAATTTCTTACTCCACATTAGAGCAAAAACCTCTTCTGTTTTATTTTTGCTTTTTTTATGATGTCCCCTTAATGCTGAGCACGGACAGAAATCGGATGATAAGTGTGAAGTTGGTTAAGTCACAGAAAAGTTGCAAAGGTTAAAATACAATGACAGTAAATCACACAAAATATGCACAGATATATATAAAAATGAATGAATGAATGAAAGAAATTAGTCAACCATATAATCACCCAAATTTTGCACAGGTTAAAATACAATAATAAAACTAGAAAAAACTTGCACATCCCACAAAAGAGTTTAAATTTTACCACTAGTACTGTAAAAATCACCTGAGTTACAAGCATTGAAATAGCATACTTATAGAATCCCATAAAAGCCACATAGGCTACAAACCCTTCTTCCTTAATCTATAAAAAGAGGTTAACATCCATCCATCCATCCATTTTCAACACCACTTGTCCTCATCAGGGTTGCAGGGTGCTGAAGCGAATCGGGCGATAGGTGGACTAAACCCTTGACTGGTCGCCAGCCAGTCGTAGGGCACACATAGAGACAGACAGCCATCTGCACTCACAATCTCACCGCCATGGAATTGGAAGAGTTTAACAATTTCGACAAATTTAATCCCCAGATAATAACAAATATCAATTGAGTCCCACAATGAAATTAAATTAAATGAGTATTTTTTTCTCAGGTGTTAACAATTTAAGTTAGCTTGAATTTCTAAATGTTGCGCAGATTTCAATAAGAATACTGTAAAATCCTTTCAACATTGAACACTGGAAATCCCCTATAAATTGAGTTTAAAAAAAATGACAGCGATTTTGGCTTTAAATTAAATTATTTCATTGAGAGTATAATTTTGGCATGAACCCTAGAGGGTAAATCTTCAAATGAGGGCTCCATGGTTGACCTAAGTAGGGTGTCCAGCTCATGATTTATGGATTTGACTAGCAGTAATTGCGTCTGATGGTTGAAGTTTTGGTTAGCGGGTGGTCCTTTCAGCCTCAGATCAATACGCATCGATGGGGTTGGGACGTGACTCTCCTGGGACAAAGCTGAGTGCGAGTACAGACTTCCGGTTCTTTCTTTCTTTGTTCTTTCTCTGTTGAACCCTACAAAACATTGCCCCCTCCCATTCCTCCATCACCTTACCCCTCTAATGAAGCCGAGTACTTTTGAGAAGCACTTACGGCTCCATAGACAATCCCAGATGATTTCCAGCCAGACCACAATTAAAATTTCAGAAGACAATTCAAAGCTTGTGCATTATTGAAGCACCTGAAAGCGTCCAGAGGCCAAGTGGAAGGAACAATGAAGGGCGAGGCCACACGTATGTCTTTTCATCTTTGGATTTTGCCTCCTTTTTCAGTTGTCTTAATCTACCTTTTTTGCCCAATTCTTTCTTCCAATAATTAATTCATAGCAATAACCTGGCTACACTTTCCAACTGGCTGCAATTGGCCAGTTTTTTTGTTTTTTTAAGCCTGTAAAAGGGAAGTTTATTGCAGTTTTCTCCACATTTTGGAATTTATAGTAATCTTTTATCTGGAACAAACTTGGGGCGCCATACAATGTTTTATTTTGATGGGAAATCTACAACACTTTCATTTTGACTAGTGCAATTTTGGGAGGTTTGTTCTTAGTGATATCTTGACCAAAGTAATTAAAAGGAAGATCTTAAGTCTTTTTTTCCACCTCTGCAACTTTTGAGGGATTTTTTTGTCACCATATTTTAACATCTGCAATTTTAGTGGGTTGAACTCTTATTCTGTTTTTGCATGTGCACTTTTTGGAGGTAGTATTTTTAGGGATCTTTTACTTATGCAACTTTTGGCAGATTTCTGGTATATTTGTCAACCCTTTATAGCCCTAAATATATACGTACATATATTTGTCTCATATTTTTATGATACATCAATTTTTTACCAGAGAAGCACCACATTGCTCAAAATGTATCTATCAAATATGATACGTTTGGCCTCACAGGGTTTTAACCTTTACAACTTTTGTGGGATTTACTGTAGTCTTGTTTTTGCCTGCGGTGTACATGTATGTATGTTGGTGCAAGTATTTACAAGAGGATCGTTGGATTTATTGAAAATACAGTTAGAAAAAGCTTGTTGGCATCACGCAAAACATTTTTGTGTGTTACTGACCTGGGGGCAAGACTTTTTCTCAAACCTTTGGACCTCTGTGTTATATGTTGTCCACATGGATTATTTAAGCAGCTCCAAAACAGTTTTGCCGCATGCTCTACTACTTTTCACGCTTGGCAAAGATATCGACCACCTATTTGGACAAAGGTAACGCCCATGGGCATGTAGGAAGAAAAAACAACTTCTGTTGTCAAGTGGGACTTGTTGTAGTATATTCTCTAGTATACATCATATTGAATTGCTTATAACATGTTAGATAAATCAGGCTGGGTCCATCTCAACTATTTTATATTTCAGTTATGCTTGAACCATTTACACAGCACTCACTTAACTAATATTGACTGTTTTGACGTCCATTTAGACTCGGAGGGGCGTATTTGCCATCAATGACACTGAAAGATGAGCATACCCAAAATTGATTTGGCGAGTAACGCAGGGCATCAGGGTTAGCCTAGTGTCTAAACAGTACAATTTGGCCTTCATAACCATACAGCAATATTATGCGATGATATTGTTCATATTTACTTTGACACCTTTGACCTGCTGCCAGTCCCTCCCAGTTCAAATGGAGGGTACACGGTCGATTGGTCGCCGGTCTTTTGGTCGCCCGGAAGGTAACTGATAATTACCATTTAAATCGTTGCTCAAATTCCCTAAATACAAACTGTGAATTACTATTTCGTCATACTTGATGCCCTATTAATTATTAGGCTAAAGAAAAGCTCCAAATGTCCCGGACTTTTATTGTTTTTTGTCGGAGAACTTGTTAAGACCCTGACTGACGTAGCGTCTTAAAGGGACAACGCATGTACATACAAACTCTTATACACTCTTACGTCGGCTCAGTGAAACTGCTCATGGCCATTGTTGGCTTTTATTGATGCGTAGACCGTGTTGTTTTACCTTGTTTTGTTGCCGGTCTTTTGGTCGCCGGTCTTTTGGTCGCCGGTCTTTTGGTCGCCCGTTGTCGCGGTCGGGGCGACCAAAAGACCGGCGACCAAAAGACCGGCGACCAAAAGACCGGCGACCAAAAGACCGGCGACCAAAAGACCGGCGACCAAAAGACCGGCGACCAAAAGACGGGCGACCAATCGACCGCACACGCAAATGGAGTAGACTTATATATCGCCGTCAAATGCAGTCAATAATTTATGTGGCGCATCTCGTAGGCCTTCTCCGTTTAGCGTACCGTAGTCGGCCTTAAGCACATTGGCCGCAGATTGAAATAATCCACTCAGATAGATCAGGTGTGCCAGCTGTCACACTTGGCATGGGCCGCATAGCAGACACTGTTGGCCTGACCTGACAGCCGGCGAGCAGCCATAGCGAGTGGTCCCATTAAATAATCCATTAGTTAAACAGACTCTTTACATGTGGTGTGCTTGCAAAAAAAAATGGGGAGAGGGGGGAAGATTATTATTATAATGATAGCCTAGTCACTAGACATTGCAAGCGTGGCGAGGATAAATTGCCCCCAAGAAAAGGCGAGGTCCAGCAGTGTGCTGGAGCAGAATGCTTCATTGTGCAATCGGCACAAAGCCACACAGGCGAGTCACTTGGTCGGTGACTTGTTTAGTAACACAATAGAAATGACCACAAGGTCATTCTACAGTCAGAGTAAAAGGGAAATAAAATGAACAAGCAGTACAAATGCAACCTGACAGGACATGTAAGTTACACACACACTCGTACAAACCCTTTTTCTCTTTTTACTGAGCAAATTGTCCTATATTTTGTTGCCATGTGTCTCAATACTCGTTATTGTTGGAAGTCTCAAGCACCTGTTAAGAAATTCACCTTGATTCGTTCCAGAAGTGGTTTCATAACTAACGTTTTTCATAATTAGAGGAGCATTTTACATGTAAAAGCTTTAATTCATTCCAAGCTTTTCTAAGATTTCCAGTGCTAATCCGAAACCCTTTAAAATGATAAAAGCATACCAATTTTGGATGAAATGCGTGGAGAAAAAAAAGATAAGAAAATTATTTATTGAGCCATGTAAATTAGTAATAAATGCAGGACTTGCGCAGGATGAGGCAAACGTTTGGCAATGTGTAAACGTGCGTACACACTTGCAATACCACCCAATTTAACTGCAGAGAATAAAGTACACTGACAAAAACTCCAGACACAGTGTTAGAATTCCGTGACGAAGGATTGTCAAAGGCACTCGAATCAGAAACTCCCCGCCAGTCGGCGCGGCTTCGCCAAGGTCGAAAAAGTGCCCGGAAAGTGGGCTTTTGGTCTAATTGTCATGCTCATTCACCTCCAGTAACCGCTAGCCTGCTAATAGCCAATGGGAGAGCAACTCTATCATTGCAATTTTAAATAAAATAAAGGAGGCTTCAAGAGGAGGTTTGAATTTTTTAGATTTCACGTTTTGTAACTTGAAATTTCTTAGGATCCTGAGACAAAATTTGCCCATTGAGTCTCTTTGTAGCCTGAATCTTTCGTATGCAGAGACTACCCTTGTATTTTGTTTCCTAGTAGCCATTTTCACTTAAATTCAGATAGCAAGTTATCGCTGCAAACCGGGGGAAGTCAGAATGGATCGGACGTGAAATGTGATCATTCACTGCCTGCCCTCCGAATTTTAAGTTCAAAGTCATCACTCCTTCATGAATACATACGCTGCAATGGCAATCTATCTTTTTCCAGCCTCAGGCTAAATAGTCTTGCAACAATTAAGTCCTCTCTAGCGTTTCCATCCTTTACATCTTCCATAGATTGTGCCCGAGCTCCAATGAGCAACTGTCAAGACGAACGCCACGGGCAATGCGTCGAAAGACGCTTGGTTCAAGTTTTTTTTTTTCCTCGGCAGCATTTCTGCTCGGATCAGATCTTCTGATGCATTGGACGGACGCGGGGTGAAAAAAAGGGGAAGTTATTTTTTTTTCTTATGGATGGAATGAATAAAACGACCAAGAAAAAAATTGGCCCAGTCGAGCGTACTTGCCTGCAGGCACCCCTGACTCACCACTACCTTTGCTTTGCTGCCTTACACTTGGTCAGTTTGCCCCAACGATGAAATGTCCCACAATGTGACATCAGTGCGGTACTGATTCTACACGCAGTCACTAACGCGGGCTAGAATGTCATATTCCGATCGGTCAAAACTACACAAATGATTCACATAGTATGTATATAAAGTATACAGGGATGTTAGTTCCACGGTACACGGTCGATTGGTCGCCGGTCTTTTGGTCACCGATCTTTTGGTCGCCGGTCTTTTGGTCACCGATCTTTTGGTCGCCGGTCTTTTGGTCACCGATCTTTTGGTCGCCAGTCTTTTGGTCGCCCGGAAGGTTATTGATAATTACCATTTAAATCGTTGCTCAAATTCGCTAAATACAAACTGCGAATTACTATTTAGTCATACTTAATGCCCTATTAATTATTAGGCTTAAGAAAAGCTCCAATGTTGGAGAACTTGTTAAGACCCTGACTGACGTAGCTTCTTAAAGGGACAACACATGTACATACAAACTCTATACACTCACACGTCGGCTCAGTGAAACTGCTCATGGCCATTGTTGGCTTTTATTGATGCGCAGACTGTGTTGTTTATCTTGTTTTGTCGCCGGTCTTTTGGTCGCCGGTCTTTTGGTCACCCGTTGTCGCGGTCCGGGCGACCAAAAGACTGCGACCAAAAGACCGCGACCAAAAGACCGCGACCAAAAGACCGCGACCAAAAGACCGCGACCAAAAGACCGCGACCAAAAGACCGCGACCAAAAGACCGCGACCAAAAGACGGCGACCAAAAGACCGGCGACCAAAAGACCGGCGACCAAAAGACCGGCGACCAAAAGACCGGCGACCAAAAGACCGGCGACCAATCGACCGCACCCGAGTTCCACACCTATATATTATTGAAAATCCACAATGTAGAATGACAATGTACAAAATGTTTTTCGACTAAAAATCATTATTTATGATTAGTTAATGGACTCTTGACCAAATCTGCAAAGGTGTTCAATTTAACATTTCATTTAAACAGTGAATTCCATTTTTCTCTGCTAAAACACAGATTACAATAAATCAATGAAGGACTCTAAAGTGGACCTTCTCAAATCAATTGAAAGGCCACTTCTCGCAAGTAGTTCAAGGTTAGTCTAAGGGGATTAGCTGGTTCTTTGAGGATAACGAAAAATGATACATGCGATGAGTTTGTTTGCTCGTAAATGGAGCATTATGCATAGGATGTCTGGTTTTTGTGATGCCAACTTCCTGAAATTAATTTTAAAAAAGGAACAAAAAGAGGGTGGCCTTTTTTATTGCGGCAATTCCCCAAACCACCATATGAAACTGACTTTTTAGGGGTCTCTACTAGGCTTGAGTACCGCAACGTATTGCCAAATGAGTACTGATCCTGGAAAAACAGCATTTTCGTGCACAACAGGCATGTTTATACATTCAACAAACTCTGAATAGATAAATACATCTCGAAGCTTTGGTCTTAACCATCTGTTAATAAATAACGTTATTATAAAAAAAACATCCAGAATAGGTAACACTATTTTAAAACCACAGTGTGGACTGTCATGTTTTTCCAGATGCACATTCAACCTCTCCTACACATGCGGCAAGAGATGAAACAGAATATCATCCATATTTTACATCACAACGGTTCCCCTCTGCGGTTTCTTTTTTCCCAGTGATTAAAATATACCCAATGGTGAGGTTATGAACCATGACGTTCTTTGGGGTTGTCCTCAACTGTCGCTGTGGTCCAATTTAGCCAAGATTCACACACTGGCGTGCATATCCGCGTGTCTGATTCGAGATTTTCCCTCCTTTCCTTCTGCGCTGGCAGGGCATTGTGCACTGACCATGCACCGAGTAGTCCAGGTTGATCTTCAGCCGGGGAAGAAAGCCTCTCCCCTTCCCCCAAGTCCGTGTTAATGGTGAGCCCTGAGGGTAGGCAAGGAGTCTGAGATGCAGGATGAGTGAGCAGCTAGGGACTTGAGAGAAGAGACTGATGTAAATGTGAAGAAATAAGCTGCGTGGATGAAAAGGGGGCTTGAAAAAAAAGGCCTTCTCGGGCCGCCCCTGCGGGAACGTTGCGCTCGGTCTTGTCAAAGCAAGGATCACAAAACTCATTTGATCGCAGCAGGGAAGATGTGGAGCAATGTTGCTGTGTCGCCGAGCTGAAAGAGAACATGCGGAGTCGTGCCTGGATCCACCAGTACGGAGCCTTTTAGAGACGTGAAGTCAGTCAAAACAATGAATATCAGAGTTTGGGGTTTTTCTCCTGTTATCAAACTTGGCTCACATCCTTTGCAATGTCGGAAAAACAAAATGTTTTCAGTGGCAACGTTTAAATTTGGTCAAACAAAAAAGATTCCAGCTAAATGGCAGGCTTAGTGTCTTTGGGCTTCTTTGGTCTCTTTAGAATGTCTCCTCCTTACCAAATGTCATGTCCCTAATTCAACATAATTTCATGGTTGAGCCATTCCAGTATTTTATGGCACGCCAAGATTAAAAAGTTTGACACCATAATAATCTTTTACAAAAACAATTGGCGGCTCTCCCATTGGCGTTATGCATTCGGCTAGCGACTCTTGTTTTAATAATTTGTTTCAATCTGACAATATCTCAAAACCAGTTTGTTTTTACACCGGGAAAATGCCAAGCAATGTTTGTTCATGGTTGTTAGATGACAATGACGAGGGGATTAAAAATTCTGCATGCATGTGTTCTCCCAATCTGTTTATATTAGTGATACCTCTACTTACTAAATTAATTGGTTGTTGGATATTGTTTTGTAAGGTGGATTATTCGTAAATAGAGAAGTACTTTATATGTAAATTCTCTCATTCGTTCCACAATACTCATAAAAACTAAAAACTCAACCCTTTAAAAATGAATAAAAGTGTCCCAATTTTGAATGAGGCACACAAAAAATAGAGAAAATATAAGAAAATTATTTATTTATGAATTAGAATGAATAAAAAATCATATTTGTCCAGGTGCAAATGTGTAAGCAAGAAGCTAACGTTAGGCAACAGAAAAGCACATGAACAAATAGAACTCCAAAGGCGAAACAGTCTCGTCCTCTCGTTGTTCAATTTAGAGAAGCAAAGTGTTGTCGCTTTTAAATCTTGCATCTCCTTCTCTATCGTAGCGGTGGTATGTGGGTTATGGCCGTATTCCCTTGCTATACATGGAGAGTTGTTGTGAGACAGCCAGTGGGAGTCCAGTGGAGTACAGGATGATTGTCAAGCAGGACACAACGCTACTGCGACAATTTCAAAATAAAATAACAGATAGAAGAAATGTATTGATATGTTGGGGGATTTCTTAACTTGAGCTTGATTTTTTTTTTTTTTGTATATTGGAAAATTTGGTATGTAGAAGCATTCATAAGTAGAAGTAAAAAGCACAGAGAACAGGATGGAATAGTTTGACAGCTCGACGTCTTTGACTCTAAATCACGAATGCAGAAAAATGTGTTTGTGTTCATTTTTAATAACCCTAACATTGTTCCTTATCAATCCAAAAAGGTGTTTGTGGAAATTGTGACAACCTTGTCTTGAGTAACTTAATGTCCCCCAGACATAGTTTGAGCAAATCTCCTGTATAAACAACATATTTCAGGCAAGCGCTGATCAAAAAGTCAGTGTGAATCGTTTGGTTGGAGAAGGAAATAAAATCCCTCCCGACATTTACCCTTCATTCCCATGAATCCGTCACACAAAAGACTATTTCCCAGCTAACTGCGAATTACGGCCAGGATAGATGTTTCCCGCAGGCCGCTCTTATGTTACTGCTTGGGAAAAGGGACGGCAAAGTTATCCTAATTTATCTGGCATAGATCAGACGAGACTCCATCGCTTTATCGCCTCACCTGCTTTTCACCCCTATTCTCCGCAACGCTATCGCACTTTCTTTGAATGTCTCCGGAGTCCCAGGCTTTTAATTTGGCGTGTTAAGGCGGCATCAGCGCCCCGACCTTGGCGCTGTGGCTCGTAGATTCGGAGGTTTCAAAAAACGGATAATGGCGCTTGGTGGGAACAAGAGATGGCAAATGGTCTCTTGGCAATTTTCATCGAATGGCTTAAAAGGACAGTTTATGTGGTTTGAGGCCACCCGGAAAGTGAAAGTAACACAGGCTCTTGGATTAGAAAGAGCTAAAAAAATTAATTACTGCAGTGAGGAAAATGAGCTGTGATGTTAAATACTGAAAATATGCTGAGATGGTATATGCTATATAGGTGCAAAATGCCTCCCATCTGCCACAATGCGCCTTAGTTTTTAGGATGTCTCGCAAAGTGGAGCTTTGGAATCGGGTCAAGCACATCCCTCAAGCGCAGTTTGGCCTCGTAGAATCTGCCACGGACATATTTCGACGCGCATCGACAGCAGCGTGTTTTCTTTGGCTCCTCAGCCCATTGCAATCAGACGACCGTAAAGCGGAGCTATGGCAGAAAAAAACTTAATAGTGCAATTCCATTTGTTTGTGATCACATCAGCAGATTTCTTTCTTTTGTGTATCCGTGTGTAATTGCCAGGTGGTTGTGTTCATTGGTGTCATTAAGTACCGCAGTGACATATTATCAGTATTCAAAGCTGTTCGCGTTGCCAGCTAAGAAATTGTGAGATCTGAACATTATATGGTCGCAGTAAGCTCTACTCACTTTACAACTAGCAAAACGACAAAAGAAATAGTGCTTTTAAAAATGTTGCTACACATCATTCACTAAAGATAATGACAATAACAGTTGTGGATTATTATCCTTTGGGATGAGAGACTGTAGTTTACTGATTAATATACTGGCCCCAGGATTTCAAGGCGCCTCATTAAAAGACTTTGTCCTTTTGAATTGAAGCAATAAGGAGCCCAAAAATATTTCTTTACATTTGTTACATTTTTAAAAAGCACACTGGTAGGATCTCACTTCCATGGCAACATGAGACCACTCCGGCAATATAAAAAAAAACGAATCGAGCACAAAACATGCATAACAGGAGAGTGGTGGCACAAGGACATGAAACTCGGTTCGTAGGTTTGAACTGGCACCAAATAAGACATTTTACTCATTCAATATTTCTTCACAGCTTTTTTCCCCCCAATGTTAAAAAAAATAATCCCTCAACACTCTTGCGAGCCATTTTTCCCCCGCGAATCCAACAACTAAACAGACCATCTGCCAAGCACTCATCGCTGCTTAAATTAGTTGTCACACAGCAAAGAAGAAAAAATGCAGATCATCTGTCACATTTGTGATAACCCAAACCACAAATGGAATCTGTTTCTACTTTGGGAATGGATTTTACTATTTTATTTTTAGACCTGTGAATATGCTGTATGTGCTGCTAGGGTGTTTTTGAACAAATTACTTTCCTCCAAAAATCTATACGTGCCATGTGAGAATGGATTGAAAGTTTGTAGCAGAATACGCAAGGACGGGGGCAAGTGTTCAGGGTGCAACAAACAGTGCTTGGACCACGGCATGAATAATTTACCGGCCTCAGTCTTAAAACGAGAAATGCATAAATGCGCTGCTACTGCCAAAATAATGGAGGTTTAAGCAAAGGTGCAGAAAGAATTCACGTGATATATTCCCGTTTGTAATTACTCTTAGAGAAAGAGATGGAAAGGTTAGTGAGTCGCATTAACCTTTTGGCTAGAGATCACATTTATAAGTCTGCCGTTTTGTCCTGCCTGCAAAGTAGCTGTGAGCGTCACCTCTGGCATTGGTCGAGACTGCATCCGTTTGGAATGCAGCCTCCGTGAGAAAATCACGGTAAGCGCATCAAAATTAGATAAACGCTCTTTCAGTGTTTTGAAATGCACTTAACCGATTCTTCAAATAAGAGTATTGGGTCTCATGGGAGATTAGAACTCAAGTGCTTATTTATAATCGTTTTTTGGGGTCAAAGGTCGCGTGGGGTGCTGAAGTCTATCCCAGCTAACTACCGTGACTGGACGTTTGGTCGACCGGACGTTTAGTAGAACGGACGTTTGGTAGAACGGACGATTGGTCGCCGGGTTCCCTCGCTGTCAAATTATGACAGAGTTTACTGTTGATATTTTGATATGAGATATTTAGATATTAAACTCACTCTCTTTCTCTCATGATTAGAATTTTGAGATCTGGTTTCAACAGTAACAACCCGGCGACCAAACGTCCGTTCTACCAAACGTCCGTTCTACCAAACGTCCGTTCTACCAAACGTCCGTTCTACCAAACGTCCGTTCTACCAAACGTCCGTTCTACCAAACGTCCGTTCTACCAAACGTCCGTTCTACCAAACGTCCGTTCTACCAAACGTCCGTTCTACCAAACGTCCGTTCTACCAAACGTCCGTTCTACCAAACGTCCGTTCTACCAAACGTCCGTTCTACCAAACGTCCGTTCTACCAAACGTTCGAGTACCGCCAACTACGGGCAGATGTTGGGGGACACTAAATAGTTGGTCAGCCGATCACAGGGCACAAGAAGACAGGCAAATATTTACGCCAAACTCATTCCTAGGGGCAATTTAGTAGAGCGTTCAACCAGCCTACCCTGCATGTTTTTGGGATGTGGAAGGAAACCAGAGTACCCAGAGAAAACCCACGCAAGCCCAGGTAGAACATCCACTTTGGGGCCGACGCGCTAACCACTCACCCGCCACCATCTAATTCTGATCCCCTGAAAATGAATTGATTAATCCGGATTTATGATCGCGTGATCGATTTTAACTTGGCAAGTAGGATTTATATGGACAGATTTGTTGGTTTTAGACATTATATTTGCTCATCATCCTGGAAAAAAGAGCACCCTCTAAAAAAAAACTGAAAACCATTGAATTTGTCCCATTCTTCAGCCCCTCCCTTGCTCTAATGCAGGGGTCTCGAACTCAATTTACCTGGGGGCCGCTAGAGGCCGAGTCTGGGTGAGACTGGGCCGCATCAGGATTTCCACAAGAAAAGCACTGATAAAACTTTCCAACGTTATCAAATATCTTTATTTTTTAACAAAAAATAATGAATTAAATAAATTAACTTAAAGATGAATAAAAAATAAATCAATCAGTAATATAAAACCAAATAATACTAATGAGCATACAGTAGATATACACTGGCTGGCTAAGTAGAGAAAATGAATTATTTTTATTCCGTTTCAAATGTCTGTATTAACAGCTCTTTAACCTTTAACTTTCTGAACTTGAATGGAACATTGAACATGAAATATTCTGAACACGGCTTCTTTTGCCTACTCCTTGCTGCTAGAGACCTGGCAGTGCTTCTTCTCACATAGTCACATTTGGCTTGAGGGAGGAAGCAGTGGAGACCCTCAGTAGAGCTTGAAGATGCTCATCAGTAAGTTCCACCGAACGTTCATTCGGCCGAACGGAGGTTTCGCCGAAACGGGATTCGAACGCTCGCCCCGCCGGATCGTGTGTGTACAAGTTTTTCAACCTCGGCCCGCGGGCCATATACGGCCCGTTAGGATTTTTAATCCGGCCCGCCGCCGGTGTTGTCCAAATTATAGTAAAAATCAATGTTCGTCTACCATCAATGGCAGTCCGGGAATAAGCACTCTTGGGCAGGCAGATGTAGCAGAACCGAGCCGTAAAATGACAGCAATCGGGTCAAATCCATCCTAAAACAGCATTTAATGATTAAATACAAATACTGGATGATATCGCGATGGAGGCAAAAAAACGTCTATAGACGTCCATTCGCCAAACGGCTCAAAATGCTCTCAAATTCGGTCAAATCCAGCTGAAAACAGCGTTTAATGATTAAATACAAATACTAGTATTTGTATTTAATCATTAAACTAACAAATACTAGTACGACCTGTACGTCTGTCAAACGTCCGTCGGCGAAACGTCTTTAGGCGAATCATCCGGTCACGACATCATCATTGCTCGCTATCGGCACACCAGTATCACACCTGCCACAAGCAGGTGCATGTCAATGTTCCCTCTAATTTTTCATGTAAAACATGCTGTAAAACAAGAAAAACATGAGTGGACAGAGCTACTGCCACTGGCTGCCACTTAAACGGCGCCATCATGGGGAAAGGGGTAAAAAAAAAAAAAAAAAAAATCGATCTTTCATATTAAGACGGGGGCCGCAAATTATCGTCCCGCGGGCCGCAGTTGGCCCGCGGGCCGCATGTTTGAGACCCCTGCTCTAATGTGATGAACGCTCTCCAAGGTTCATTGCCTGTATGGCAAATGTTGGGCTCACTTTTTTCGTCGTTGGGAGGGTTGCTAGCATAGTATTCATTTTGACGCTGCTCAAATTTTAATGAGCCTCCAGAGAGGATGAGGAGGCGGTCTTGTTTACAGGCAGGCGCCCGGCTTTACGGGCAGGTATGGAATATTGACGGCAAACGCACACACACACACCTCGTCTTCCCGCAGCTGTCGTTATTTTACTGCGCCCACAAATCTTTAGAGGCAATTTAGATTTTGCTCTTTAGCCTCATGTCGCATTAAAGCGAGCTATTTTTGCAATGATCCTTTTTTAACCCCTGTGTAGAAATATAAATATATTTTTAATGCCACTGTTAAAAACAAATGGTGCACCCTCACTTAATAGAGCTTCCTTAAAAGATTATCGACAATGAAACCTTGCATGTTTAATGTGCCGTGTGGCCTAATAATTCAATTTATTCTTCTATCAAATGACCTTTACAATTAATTCAAATTACATTCATTTGTTCCAGCCCACGTAAAAACACATTTTGGGTATGTCTTTTATTTTTTTAATGCCCCCCATTTATGTTGTGTAATGCTTTGTCAAGCAGTAGATCAGGGGTGTTGGACTCGGGTTGGTTCGTGGGCCGCTTTAACGTCAGCTTATGTCACGTGGGCCGGACCATTTCAGATATAATATTTAGATTTTTTTTTAAATGGATTAAGAGAACTGGATTAAAATCCCTGAATGTTCAGTTTTTTATAGATCTAAAACAATGTTTATTTTATCTTTTTTTAAATATATTTTTAGATTTTACAAAATGATTTTTGAACTAAAAACACAGAAAAAAAATGATTAAAAAATTACAATTATAGATTTAAAAGGGGGAAAATCAGGAAATTTAATACATCTATACTCTTCATTTTAATTTGATCCTAAAACAGAAAGTCAGCATTCATGATTTACTTTCCCAGGCCACACAAAATGATGCGGCAGGCCAGATTTGGCCCCCGGACCGCCACTTTGACACATGTGCAGTAGATGGTTGTAGTAGAATTAAACAGACATTGTGACTGATGAGGAAGAATGAAAACTGGAAGTTTTTACAATCCTTGATGAATACTGTTAGTTTTTCACCCCAATTGTCGATTTTTCCACAAATGCTTGAGTCGTTTTTGTTGTCGTTGCTTCGGTTTGGTTTGTGCTGCAGGTTTTTGGAGGTAACATCAAGACTGTCTTTGATATGGTTTTGCAGGTCAGGCTCCGTGGAACTTTTTTTAATGCATTCACTTATTCAAGATTATTTTAGGTTTTACTTTATTTATTTCATTCCCAAATGTTTCTAAGCATTTCCCCAGAAATTCTACAACAAGAATTTAAATCAATATTTTTAGAACAGGTACAGTGGTTTCTTGACAAGCCATATTCCTGATAGACTGTAATGAGAAAGGGTTAGCTGCTGTAGCTTTTCCCTAGCACAGGAGGCGTTTTGGACAGGTGTAAATAATGACACGGCTAATGACTTCCGTATGGCGCCTTCTGTCTCAGGCGGAGATAATCGTCGTCCTTTTTCACATTGTCTAGGTTGGCATGGTGAGACATTAGTGCAAAAAAGCCATTGTTTGAATTCTTAGGAACACCTGTGTTTTCCTCGCCACGTGACTTGCCTCATTGTGTGGCGGCGGAAAATAGGCTTAGCGCTACCCAAGCGGCATCCTGGAATATTTTGCCTTTTTGTGAGCAAAAAGGAGCGTTTGTGAAATTACATCACGCACAGATAACAAAAGATCACTCGACAGTGTTCCGACCTCAGCCAAGGCCAAACAATAACATTAGATCACGATAAATGTCTTGAAACTTTTCTGCAAGTGAACTACTGCTTTACAATAAAATAAAGTATAGTAGGTGATCTTCCACTGCAGGTCTGTGAAATTCTAAAAAGGCTTCACAGTATCCTGAAAGTCATTCAGACAATACATTAAAAGTGGCTCTTTGAAATCTCTGTACTCACGCAAAATTGATGTCAGGAGTGGGATGCTTGACCCCTGGAGGCACGAGGACTGTGATTCTCCAAATGTTTAACACACTGAGAATTACAGAAGCGCTGGTGAAATGCATCCTCTAATGGTACACTAAGATATGAGTGTAAACCTACAAACCGTGCATAATATGAATTCAACTTTTATGTCTAATATCTCTGCATCTTGAAACATCCCAGACAGCTCCATGTATAAATGTTGCACTTCTGATTCCCAAGCAAAGATTGTTTCCTGCTTTTGTGCAGCGAGTAATAGTATATAAGTAGATATTGGGCGGCCCGGCGGCTGAGTGGTTAGCGCGTCGGCCTCACAGTGGGAGTCCTGGATTCAAATCCAGGTCAGTCCACCTCGTGACCGGACGTTTCGTCGAAAGACGTTTGGTCCCCAGACGTTTGGTCGAACAGACGTTTGGTAGAACAGACGTTTGGTAGAACGGACGTTAGGTTGCCGGGTTCGCTTCCTGTCAAATTATGACAGAGTTTACTGTTGATATTTTGATATTAGATATCTAGATATTAAACTCACTCTCTCGATCATGATTATAATTTTGAGAGCTGGTTTCAACAGTAACAACCCGGCGACCAAACGTCCGTTCTACCAAAACGTCCTTTCTACCAAACGTCCGTTGGACCAAACGTCCGTTGGAACAAACGTCCGGTCGACCAAACGTCTTTCGACCAAACGTCCGAGTACCAGTCCACCTGTGTGGAGTTTGCATGTTCTCCCCCAGCCTGCGTGGGTTTTTTCTGGGAACTTCGGTTTCCTCCCACATTCAAAAGACATGCATGCTAGGCTGATTGGACACTATAAATTGCCCCTAGGTATGGGTGTGAGTGTGAATAGTTGTCTGTGTCCTTGTGCCCTGCGATTGGCTGGCCACCATTACATGGTGCCCCCCACGTCTGGCCCGAAGTCAGCTGGGATAGGCTCCATCACCCCCCCGTGACCCTAACGAGGATAATGCAGCTTTGCCTTGTGGGTTCTGTCACCAACTGCACCGCAACTTTGATTAACAATGAGGGGAGACTGAGATCCACCAGTGTGAAAACATTTCACCCAAAAGGACAATGGAAGCTATAAAATTAACAACTGCAACATGATAAAAGAACATTTTTCAGGGGCGCAGATACGATCCTGTCTCTGATGCCAACTCCGTTGCCAGAAAGTGGTCAGGTTGACTTTTCAAATTTTGTGAGAGTGCCATTTTCAGCGAAAATTGAGTTAGTAAAATGGCTGCTTTAAAGGGCAGTGTAAAAGGGTTAAGAGCTACTTCAATTCCTTTGCGAAAACTAGAAAACTTCTTGGTTGACTTAGGTTGTCTTGTTATGTCAGATGCCATCCATACACCCAGTCAATAAAAAAGGCAGTTTTTTACTGGCAGTATAAAAGATTGGAAATGAAACGTCTCTCACAGATCTCTCATCACAAAATCCCATTGGGTAGACATAAGGTAAAAGGAGATTCGTAGCTATCTTAAATACTAATACTCCACTGAGACACATTTCTGCAAAACCTTTTCCTCTATCTCTCTCAGTATAGTTCTAAACATAAACTAAACTACTACCTTGTGTGCTGTGGCCTGTGTGGGTGCTACACCAACCTTGCCTTTAGCTCAAATTCCTAATCGAACCTCTCAACTTTAATACATCTCAAATTGAGTATAATCCACGCACTTCTATCTTTCAAAATTTTGTTGGTGCTATCGTGTCTTGTCTTTTTTTCTCTCGGTGGGTTATCGTATGAATTGCTCTTGCCGCACTCGATAGCACTCCTCTCATCTCCTCTAGTGGAGTAAATCAACGCAACGGGACCGCTCAGCCTGGCTGGCCAAGGTTAGAAATTTCCCAGCAACAGAGTGGCATTTATCATCTTCTCCCCAAGCAGAGGGAGAGTACTCGCCCACCAAGTCAATTGCTGATAATGGAGGAGAGTAATCATGAAAACGCTACATATTTCACGTGGGGTTGCAAAAAGAAAAGATGAAGGGTTCATATCTAGCTAGCCCTCTGCATGTTACTGTTCAAGTGTATCAATGGTTTTGATTGGCCAAAGTAAGGCTTGGCGCTGTGGCCTAAAGTAGTGTTTTGGATTGGATTGGATAACTTTATTCATCCCGTATTCGGAAAATTTAATTGTGACAGTAGCAAGAAAAGGCATAGCAACCTTTTATGAACTGCGGCACACTTTTTGCATCGAAAAAATCTCAAGGCACACCACCATCTGCAAATCTTCTAATTTTAAACTATTTTGCCTATATCAACAATATAAAGTCATTCTCGTCAAAATTTTAGGAACAGGAATCATATAAACCCCCAAATGTATTCCAAAATTTCATTTTTCACACCGATCTAATGTCACTCAAACTTGATCTCTGCGGACCCCGAACAACTTCTGGTTCAGCTTATGTAAAAATAAGTAATATAATGTTTTTAATATAATCATTAAATGAATTTTACTCCCAATATTACTTAAATCTCCCAACATGACGTGAAAAGCAATGTTGCGCTCACAGTTTTCGTCACCAAAAGTTGATGCCCTTGAAACACAACAAAATTACTTAAATCTCATAATATTACGATTTGAATCTTGTAATAGTAAAATCTGTGATTTAATGTTTGTCATATTTCAATTTTAATCTCATGATAGTTCAATTTTAATCTCGTAATATTACGATTTTTCTCTTGCAATATTACAATTTATGACTTCTTGTAATTTCTTGTGGCACACCAGTGTATTCGGGAAACACAAGTACATATCACGGTAAATTGAGCAGATTTACCTCAATAATGATAAATAAACCTGAGTGGACTATTATATGATTTGAAAATATGAATAAATACATGAAATACATTTCGATTTAACGGCTGTAGTATTAGTTTCGGCAAAAATATGGTGTGAGGTCCTTTTCAAGCGTTCAAAGCTTTGGAACCTCAAGAAAACTTATGTGTAACACCCCAGCAGAAATACATATTGAATGGGTTTCTGTGCTAGAAGTTTCACTGGTGCAGGCCATTAGTGGTCACTCACCACTACCAAAATATATGACTTGTAGAGGATGTGTGAAGGGGTACACGGTCGATTGGTCGCCAATCTTTTGGTCGCCGGTCTTTTGGTCGCCCGGAAGGTTATTGATAATTACCATTTAAATCGTTGCTCAAATTCCCTATATACAAACTGCGAATTACTATTTAGTCATACTTAATGCCCTATTAATTATTAGGCTAAAGAAAAGCTCCAAATTTCCCAGACTTTTATTGTTTTTTTTGTGGAGAAGACCCTGACTGACGTACCTTCCTAAGGGGACAACTAATGTACATACAAACTCTTATACACTCACACGTCGGCTCAGTGAAACTGCTTATGGCCATTGTTGGCTTTTATTGATGCGTAGACAGTGTTGTTTTACCTTGTTTTGGTCGTCGGTCTTTTGGTCGCCCGTCATTTGGTCGCCCGTTGTCGCGGTCCGGGCGACCAAAAGACCGGTGACCAAAAGACGGCGAACAAAAGACCGGCGACCAATCGACCGCACACGGTGTGAAGGACGGTTCTGACTCACTGTTGTCAAAAAAGTACTATAGTTTAGTTTTTTTTCCAGTATAGATATTTGACTTTGTGGCTTTTAATCACAGTTTGATGAATCGTCTGGCGGTAGGAACATTTCTTAGATTTGCAAACCCATTAGTTCATGAACAGCATTATGGAACGAATTCTAATTTGGCTGTTTCGCTGAATTCTGTTTTAAAAAATCCACGATCTGCTTATTGCAAGCTCTTCTATTACGGTTAACTTTAGATGCTTTTCGTGTGAGACCGTTTTAAAATATCTGGTTAATTTTCAGCCTAATGTCTTGACCGAGCTACAGACTCTTGGAGATTTTGGAAGGTTGAATACAAACCGTACTATTCACCTCACTCACGTACAGTATTTTTTTCTTCCCCGAACAGTATGAAAAGAGCAAATGCACCCTGAAGCGGATGTCAAAGCTCCTAACATTCAAAACAAGACGTTTAATTTATTTACTCTCTTGTGTGCTGTAATCCCGCTCCGGGCTGTGGACTAGCACTTGGGGGGGCTGACGCTGCTGGAAAACAAAGCTGGGACCACAGTAGCACTGTGGGTCACAAGTAGTTCCTGTTCTACACAAACACACACACTCAAAGAGTGTGTGTAGTAGAGGAGGGGGTTTAGTACCACCCATGGAGACCACACTCATCCTATTTGTGCCTCCCTGACACATCAGCAAAGTATACCCAAGTGGTAAAGATTGCGCTGCATCGGGCAACCTGTAGCGAGGGGGTTACATGGCAGCGGGGACTGTCACTGCCTGGCACATTTGCTACTGTTCACTTTCTTTTTTTTTTTCTGGGACGTCTGGGGGGATTCTGCATTAACTGCTTTGTCAGTTAGAGCAGCAAGACTATTTCCCAGGGTTTTGTTGGAGAGCTTTGCCAGTTGTGACTTGAAATGTCAGGCAGGGGGCGAAATGACGGCATGATGGCTCGAACTGTTCATTTAGAAGTCTGAGGTTTTCAGACTGAGTTTGGAAAGATCTAAGCACCGGAATTGTGTTCATTCATTCATTTTATGAACTGCTTATCCTCACAAGGGTGCTGGAGCCTATCCCAGCTGATTTCAGGGACACCCTGAATTTGTGGACAGCCAATCGCTGGGCACAAAGAGACGGACAGCCACGCACGCTCACACTCATTTCTTAGGGCAATTTAGAGTGTTCAACCAGGCTTCCATGCATGCTCATGGAATGTGGGAGGAAACCGGAGTACCCGGAGAAAACCCACGCAAACCTGGGGAGAATACGCAAACTCCACACAGGAACACCAACCTGGGATTGAACCCAAGACCACAGAACAGTGAGGCTAACCACTGAGCTGCCAGGCTTCCCCCAGGAATTGTGCTCCCCTTCCTTTTTAAGGAAAACATGCAAATGATTCAAATGAAGTATAAATAATGTTCTACTGTCTTCTCATGTTGTGAGTAAAACAGGTACTGACGTAGTTGAGGTTAGCCAATGTGAACGGGGGTATTGGATTTCCACGAATAGACTTAGCTGTAGACTCTAATGCTTCGGAAGAATTTTTCTATGCGCAGTGATATGCAGTTACAGCCCTATAATTCAAGTAGTGGGACAGCAGAGATTTTTTTTTCTTCAGAAAAGGAGGAACACAGGTTTACAATTATGAATGTACTCCAGACAGCCTTCACTCCTAATTGAATCAAACCACACATGATGATTCTCTAAACTCGGTATCATCAATCAGTCATCCATAAGTGAGTTATGCTCAACCTCCGACCCCCACCAACACGCCACAAATCACAGTGCATGTCTTCATGCAATAGGAGGTCGGAGGTTCCGCAAATAAGATCTGACATCCGTGAGATTTTCTAACAAGAGACCCATAAATTGGAAGCAAAAAATGTCACTGAGCGGGTTGTTTTAATGAAAAGGCATTTTAGTGGATGAGGGTCCTGTTTGGGGATTTTTCAGAATGAATTGCTATTCCAGTGCTGTCAATGTTTGATTTTGCTCTGGAATAAATAGGTACATTGAATTTTTAAATTTTGAACTGCTGCTTTGAAGGGTAGCTTTTTGAGTCAAATATATTTATAACTATTATATTGTGTGTATGTATGTAATTAAAAGCTATCCTTTTTACATCACCAAGTTAAATGTTTAAATATGAGTAGCGCTCTTTGCCAAATTTTCCAGATGGAGATTGGAAATACCAGTTCATGGTATAAAGGATGAAAACCAACTATTTTCACAGTATTTGTATTTTTCTGCCATTATTGCTCAATAGCCAATATACACTACATACAAAACGTGGAAAACGTTCAATTCTGCAGGGCTGTTCTTCAGAACTTTTTCCAGTTGTATGTGTAAAATTCGCCATTTTCTGGATTCCCATTAAGGTAATCCATTCAAACATGCAATGGGATTTGCAAGAAGTGAGTCCAAGATGCACTGCTTCCAGCTGTAGCCTCTTAATTCTTTACCTTAGCCATCTGGTCACATAAATTGAAGCGAGGTACAATTCTGCCAATTTCTCTCCTCTAAAAAAAGTCGCTTTTTGATATTAAACAAGATTTTAGTGCACTTTTCCACCGCCAGTTGGATTGTGGAATGCGGGAGGAACGGTCCGCCATCTGTGACGAGTTTTGGCCAACTCGGCAAGTGGATGGCAAGTGGACAAGTTAGGCTTCACATGAATACAAAGGCTCATTAGAATACCAAATAGCATACACTAGAGGCAATTCTATGTGTTTCTTACTTGCAAGCATTGTGCTAATTAAGATTAGCAGATTCAAACGCTATAAGATTCCTTTTATGCTAAATTCTAAAAGCTACGTCATGCGATGTTTACTTTGTAACAATGAACAGTGCTCCAGATCAATTGCACACCTCATTTATTTCTTGGGTTGCATTTGCATTCTTACAAAAAGCAAGACCAGCACATGAATAATTCACGCTGGCACGTTTGTTTTTATTTCACTGCTCTGCAATGTAGCATGTTTTCCCTCCGAGATGCCTGGCGAAAAGTTGTGTTGACGACGTTAAAAAGAAAAAAGAATTGGTGGCATTCAAGCTCAAGCAACAGGTGGCACGATCAAATGTAATGTTTTTTTAAGTGGCTCTGTAAAAGATGTAAGACAGCATATCAAGTGACAAAAAATGAAACGTATTTGATCAGTGATGGGGAAATTAATTGGACACAGATATTAGGGAATTTCAGTCATGTTCCTCATTTTCTGAAATCCGACAAAAATGCACAGGAGGGAAAATCAAGAAAAATTGGAGGGGGAAAAAACTTCGTAGAGTAAAAAGTATTTGTCTGCCCAATTTCTGTATTCTGTTTGAGCCTAAGCTACTTTTTCTTTATTTTGGTTCCTTGCTTTGCGTCATGAGAAGTTCCATCAATACACAAACACAAAAAAGCTGTCAGCTGTGACATGAATTGGAAAGACTGCAAAGGTTATTCAATGGAATGCATTGAATGACATATTAAGGGGACAAAAAAATGATTGTTTTCTGAATATTTTCTCTTGGTGTGGACTTTGCCTCAGTTGCCAGGCAGCGTCTCCACTATTTGCTGACATTGCAAAAACTATCAAACAAAGGCCTAGTGCTTGGGAATGACCCACAAACAAGTCTTACCTCTCAGAAAGCACCAGCTGCCGATTAAGTTTTAGGCTGAAGACTAACCAAACAGCTGTTGTTTTGTCAGAAGATTCATTTGAGAAATCTGTTGTCGTTACTAAACTTTTGCCCTTCTTGCATGGACTCGAAAATAGTTGGACAGATGGCTACATAATTGACATTTTGGAAAAATTCTCTCCAAAAACAACCTTTGACCAATCAAGACCCAGCAAGTTTCCAGTTTGAATATTTCAGAATTTTTCACCAAATTTTCCATTCTTAAGTCAATTTATTAACTGACTAGCTGCCATTGACGACGATCATACACAAAGAGCCCCTCCCACTCCAAACAGATTAGGCATCGATTGCTGTAAATAACAGTCCATGAGTTAAACACTGCTTTCGTGAGAGCCTATCAAATATTCTCTTTCAGCCCCACATGTAAAAACGCCAATCTTCCAAAATTGGGGCCCCAGACACGTGCTCTCGAAAAGCGGCCAAGCGCAAATGCGTCAGCATAATGAAATTAGACAGTGTCGTTAGTGCCGCTGCATTGTCCTTGCTCATTTCCCCCGCCCCCACCTCTTCCACAGGATATCGCTAATGCTACACAATGGTGGGATTAGCTGAGGACAACGGGGTCTGAATGTCAGAGTCCAGCACCTGCTTCGCCACCGGCAAACTGCTAAATATTGCTCCGGAGAGCTCAAATGCGCCCCGTGAGCGTTGAAGGGGCGAACAGATTAGCCATTAAAGGCTTTATGCTTTATTGTAATATTGGCGTAATTATCTACGTTATGATTATATCCTTGGCAGAGCTTTCCAAAACACGACCATTTTATTATCGCCGAGCAAGGGTTGTTTTTACCAAAATCCGATGCTCAGAGAAAGTGTATTTTGTTCGATGATAATTCAACCAATTGTTAAATTTAGTATAAAATATATAGTTATATATATAAATATATTAAATATAAAATTGGCTTCCATTGACGGCCACGCCCAATCCATTTGATTTCAAAGGATTGGACATATTTCATCTTCAATGACACTGACACAGGCTCAAATTGATATGCCACAAAATTACACCAATGAAATCTCAAGCACGCAGAGTGCATTGGAAAGACTGTAAACAAAGTTGATCCTACTGAAAACCCACCTGAAGATTTCAACCAAAACTGATCCCAAGCCAGACTTGTCTGCTAATTAACCAACACAAAGACTCGCGACGCAGAGGCCACTTGGCAAGGCGACCAATCACCAGCTGGCAAGCCAACGCCGCCAGAAAAGCGCACCTGATTGATGCCGCCGGCACGTTTAATAAGCACCATTTATTGGGAAGAACACAAGTTCGCCTTCATGTGCCACCTTGTAATGTCGCATCACAAACACTAATTCAATAATCGATAAGGCATTTACTGGCGGTATAGCCTCGTAATTTAATGCTCTGGACTGAATCATATCAAGAAATGAATGTGATTGGTCACAGAGTATTTCATTAAAATGATTTCAGTCTTGCGCACGACGGAGAGCCTAAAGGCTGACCCTCAAACTTTTGAGTCTTGACCTAAACAAAATGTAATTCTAGGCAGATATTACCCAAAAAAAATACAATTAGAAATGACATGGAATTGCTCAAAAATCAATACAAGTATCCCAAAATCTAAAAGAAGTGGCTTAAAATAACTTTAAAATCATTTAAATAAATAAAAAATACGTTTTAAGGGTACTTTGTCCCTGATTAGTGGGTCCGGAACTTGCGCTTCTGAGTGATCCAAGGAAAAACGTCCACACCAAGAAACTTTTTCTCAACCAATTCTTAGGACAAACTTTGAAATCGCTTCTAAGACATTATATTTAAAATACATTCTCGGCTGTATCCAGAATTTCGTACCAGAGTTGATTTCTTGTTTTTAGGCAGCCCAATAAGTCACCCAAAAGGGCAAAACAAAAGGCCAAGTCATTAAAAAAATCTTTCAAAACTCAGCATTTTATTATGCGAGGAAAGAACAAGTATAGATTTTTCCAGAGCAGCCCCTCTACCCTGCCAGGTGCAACAACATCGATAGCATTTACACCCCAAAACGATAAAAACGAGGAAGAGCAGATTACCGCGACTCGAAAGGAAACGGAATAGAACGCATACATTATGCTGCAAGAATACTCTCAGCTCTGTAGAAATGCTAACATTCAACTATCCTTCTATTTTTCCCTTTTAATATCCAGTGCGATACAGTGAGTTCTCGCCGCTGCTTTTATTGTTCCAGCAGCCGTTTGATCTTAATCTGCTCATTTGTAGCCAACCTCCAGCCAAGCAAATAACATTAGAGGCTTATTCTAATTGTCACAGCGCACGACTTACTCGAGCAAACATGCAGTGGGTGTCACAACAAACGATTCTCGAGTGGTAGCTTTGCCTTCTCTAAAGGCGTGGAGCAGGAGGGGTGAATTCCACTTTTGCTGTTACTTGCAGTATTCAAGGCTGATTAAAAATTCTCATTAGCACACGATGGGGATTGAAAGTGTGTTTGTTTTGCGGCAGCACTCAAATGTGAACCCGAAACCTTCCCAGATGTGACACTTAAAAGAAAAATGTCACAATGCTTTATTCTTTTCATTCGTTTCAATATGCCACTGCTTTTTTTGTACGTCACGTGATTCGCAGGCACATTTGCTGGTAGTTTTTGCAACAGTAGTCGGTGATAATCCTGTAAACGGACAGCCAAGGACACAATCAGCATTCCATCAGTGTTGTTGCAAACTGACCTTTAGCTGTCAAGACATCTTGTTTTTTTTCTCACTCTTCAGGTACTTGCTTGACTTTCTTCTTTGGCCCTCTAGCCTGATAACAATGAAACCAAACATAGAAACACCCGTGACCGGACGTTTGGTAACCGGACTTTTGGTCGCCCGGACCCAAACTACCGGCGACCAAACGTCCGGCGAACAAAAGTCTGGCGACCAAAAGTCCGGCGACAAAACAAGGTAAAACAACACAGTCTACGCATCAATAAAAGCCAACAATGGCCCTGAGCAGTTTCACTGAGCAGACGTGTGAGTGTATAAGTTTGTATGTACATGAGTTGTCCCCTTAGGAAGGGACGTCAGTCAGGATCTTAACAAGTTCTCCAACAAAACACAATAAAAGTACGGGGAATTTGGAGCTTTTCTTTAGCCTAATAATTAATAGGGCATTAAGTATGACTAAATAGTAATTCGCAGTTTGTATTTAGGGAATTTGAGCAACAATTTTAAATGGTAATTATCAATAACCTTCCGGGCGACCAAACGGCCGAGTACCGAAACACCACGGTGTGACTCTTATCCCACTTCTGTCAAATACAAATTGGCTCCTCAAAATGAACGATTTAAAAAAAAAGGACTTCATTAGTTGACATGTGGGAGGAGCTGAAAGAATTGCCAGAGTCAAGCAATGTACGCCCACGCTTTAAGAAAAAAAATATCAACATTAATCATCTTGTCAAACAAAAAAATAGGTTTTTTGTTCAGGAAAAAAAAGTCAACTCTCTTTGGTTTATTTTTCTACGAGTCCTGGGCACGTTCTCCCTACAGCATAGCGGCAAACAAAAGTAAATTAAATGTCAAGCAGTGCAAACACGTCGGTGCAATAGTAGTCTGATATTCTTGTCTTAGAAGTTTTGGCATGTTATTTTCATTTCACTTCGTGTCCTGCTAAACAAGTCTTCAGTACAGGCCTGACCGATATTGGCGGAAAAAATACTTTTGGGGTGTTTCCGATTTAATGCCGTACATATTGCAATGTTAAAAATTGAAATTTTTGTTGGCTTAATCTGACATTATATTGAAATAATACTAGTGGTAAGCCACTCGATTGTTTAGTTTCCCTCCTGTTGTTGGTCTTTTGTAAATTGAACAGCTTTACATATCTTGGAACAATTATTTACATATCTATTTCTCGTTGGCAAGTGGTCGTGCGTTATCCTTTTGTGAGGACATTTGTGTGCATCATTTTCGGTATATTTTGAAGGGAATACAACAGCAAACAGCCTATCGATAGCGAACGTGAGGGTGGAGGCGTGGCAAACCGCTAACCCGGAAAACGAACGTAACAAAAGACAAAACTAGAATTCAGTTTTGTGTAAAGTTACATTAAACATATGTTTGAGTGTGTCTGTATATATTAATCCAAGTTAATTTAAATTTGTTTGTTCGTTTACGAGTGCGTTGTTGCCGTGGATAAAGTCCCCCCTGTTTTTTTTAAATGTCACACAAACCTTCAAAATTACAACACCGCAGATTGTACAATTTTACCAACTTTTGTTTAGGAAAAAAACCTCTAAATTATCAAACTTGAGAATACTTTATAATTCTAATTAACATGAACTTAGTCCCCTTTTCCTGTCCCAGTTTTCCTCACTGAACTATTTTGTTTTAAGCTTCAATATCGGTCCTTTTGATGCTGCTTGTCATTTTATTTTATTTTATTTTAAATGACTCTGAAAACTAAGTGAAGTCGACACCTTCGAAATAAGCCTGTGGCATTCGGGGAGCTCGTTTGTCATGGCCTGTACAAGATGAGCTGTCGTAAGAGACACCTGTCTGTCACTCATCTATTCCGCTGGGATTCTTTGAAAGTGGTGTAGATTTAACAGCAAACATAACCGTCGGATGTGTTACCACTTTTATGTTTCCCATTGAAGGTGAACATTTTGGCATTTAAAAGATTTCGGGTTTCAACTTTCCTTGATGAAACGAAAGCACGCTGCGATGATGCTGATGATGAACGAAGAAAAGCCTCGAAGGACTCAATTTAAATATTCACATAGCCATGAGAGTGGTGGATCAAGCTGTTTCTGAACATCAGAAATGATGGGGAGCAGATGGTGCAAGGGATTATGGGAGATTTAGAACAAAAACAAAGTTAAAGACCAAAAAATCCAAACAAAGCAGTGATGCGAAAACAAACAGTGCTCAGACTATTTTGGAAAGAAAAACAAAACATCAGGAAGAAACCGCGCAAAACTCAAATAACTAAAGTTAAATGTATTTCATCAACATTATTCCTGGGAAAATTGTAATTCTCCTAAGAACACTGTGAAAAACATAAAACAAACAAAACAAACTGCAGTTGCAATTCGATTTGTTCAATTTATACTTTTCACATAGTTCAATGATTTAAAATGTGTCCAAGATTAAGAATAATCTTCCCCCCAGTTGCGTAAAACCTTGAAAACGTCCCTCATCTGCCACCTTTTATGTACTTACTAAGGGCTGCCAGTTTGGGGATGTCAATGTCGACTTAAAAGTTGAAAAATCCTAACACAGGCTTTGCCAGTCCAATAACTTCCCGTCTGTTATCCTCTGCGCTGTTTAACTTTGTAGCAGGTGTCAGATTGTGCTTACTTTCTGCCAAACGGGATGATGGCCTTTGTTCACCGGGGTCATCTGGTGGCACTCATGATGGGTTTTTCTTCCCATTGCTAATTTTTCCTGCATAAAAGCACTATAAACAAAGGAGCCTGAAATCACAGATGGGGAGTCAGTAGAAAGAAAAAAAAAAGAAAGAAAAGTGACTTATTCCTTCTGTCTCACGAGGGATTTGTTCCATGTCAAGCACCTGATAACACATGCTTGTGATGTTACCCAAAAATGGCAAGGTGACAAAAAAATCATGGCGGTAGGAAGACAGAAAACTTGCCAGCTCACGTAAAGTAGCATAAAAAGGGGGACAAATAGAAGCATTTTTTTCCACCGCATCAACGGTTACCAAGACGAATGAATTTATGTGACTTTTTGACTTTCACCTCTAATGCTCCAGAGGTTCAAATAAGGTAACAACTCAAATTCGTTTTAATCCATAGAATGAAAAGGAGTTAAGTACACCAAAATGTGCATAGTAAAATGTATTCAAAAAAATATGTTATTCAAATCCGTACTGTAGCGTAACAGTGTTTGAGTGCTTCAGTTTTGCAACTTAAATTAGATTAATTATCGCAATTATAAAAGTAATGAGAGAAAATACAAATTGAATACTACATAACATACAAATTACACTTAAAGTTAAATTAAACCCAACGCTATCAAGTCAGTCATTTACAATTCTTTATGAAACTGAATAAGCAACCCTTGTGAGGATAAGTGGTTCAGAAAATAAATGAATGTGCAAAGTACAGTTCATTAAATATATTATAATATTTATTTAGTAAACAAGTAAAGATTTAGCAAATAAGTAAAATATAAAAAGAACAATTTTACAATGAAATGACATTCAGAAAAGTGAAAAAGCAGTTCTTAATATTTAGTCTTATATTTAAATATGCTTCCTTCTGTTACCAGAAAAAAACTCATCTGGAATGTATCGTACATCTGAAAGGTTAGTGAAGAACACACACAGACACACACTTCTATTATTTTAACAGAGTCTTTGAGTAGGTCGTATTTTTAGGCGACTTTGAAAACAATCGTGAGATTGAAAAGTGGCACTAAAGGAGAAAGGCGCTTCGGTCCCTAATGGCTCTCATGTAGTATTTAGAGGAACAGAGGAGGGGGAGATTCGTTGGAGCCCCGAGGGGAGCCCCTCCTCATCTACTGAACTGTGACAAGACGAAGGTACCAAGGTAATAGCCGTGCAGCCCAATCGATGCCAGCGTGTCGTCTGCATCACTGTTTTCTTCAATCTAAAAGACTTTTAATACATTGGTACCTCTACTTAGGTTTAGGAATGCCTCTAAATACAAAATTGTCAGGTTACAAAACACTTTGATATGAAAATGACCGTTCCTATATACGAAAACAAGAAGTTTATACATTTCCTCTATCCGTTATTTCATTTTGAAATTGTCCTGCGTCCTGCTTGTCACTTTGCTGGAAAATGAGAAAGAGGCGTGTTGTTGACTGATATTGCAAGGCAATATGGGAGCATCCCTACACTATTGAAGCAGCAAATATATAATAATATAAAACTAACAGAAGCATTTAAAGCGATGACTTCTTGGCATTGCTTCTCTGTATGGAACGATGAATTTAAGAGACTGTTACTGTCACTGGGAGGGTAGCTGAAATGAAGGTTTTCAAAATCAAAGGGAAGCCTCAACAAGCAGCTGTGACAGATCGTAAATAATAGCCGAGGTTATCAGGACCACACTTAGATCCTGATGAGACCCTAATGATTCTTAATTGATTAAGATATGCATGTTCATGTGTGACTATTACGATGGCCACGATGCGATGTTGCTATGCAAACGAGACATTCTTCAAGCCCGAATGAAATTAACAGACTCGATTGATAGTACCTTAGCGATTTAGGTAATGAGTACCCCGATTTAGATAGTTCAATCAGCCTAACATGCATGCTTTTGGAATCTGGGAGGAAACTAGAGTAGCCGGGAATTTCAAAAATAAATAAACACGTAATCCCAGGAAGAACATCCAAACTCCACACAGAACTGTCAAAACCCACCGGGGATTTAACCCTCAATCTCAGAACCGTGAGACAGACATGCTAACCACTCCTCCACCGTACCGCCCTGTGTGTTTATATATACAAATATTCTCCGCAGGTATTTAAGGAAGCGCTCACCTAATTGCTCCAGCGTTAGACTCATGTCGAACATTATGTGCTTGACAACAACAGCTGTACAGCCACAGGACTAAATTAATTGAAGGAAGTAGGAGCATGGCGTTCTTATAACGCTCACCCGCAACACTTGTCGCTTTGGAGGTGGCTATCTGACAAATGCTCACGGGGAAAAAACAGGCACTGTTATTTATTTATTTTGTACCCTTTTAACATAAAGCAATGGTGGGAATAGGTCAGTTTTTACCATAAGTGTAAAAGGGTCTATTCAGGCCTATCGTCATCTACTTCTTGATTTGTTCTGTAAAAATCCTTCATTCTTGATTTGTTTTGATACCGCAACCCTTTGAAAGTGCCTCAGATGAAGAGTGATTTCCTTCCTTGATTTCTTTTACCCACCTGTGTGAAAATCTATAGCAAAGGTCTGATGCACGACCAAATTGATATGCTTTTGAAATCAAATGAAAAGCACAGCTTAATCGATAATGAACCAAACTGGCTTCTATTCAGAAAATAGCAGCCAAGGAATGAAAAATTTTGAATATTAAAAGAAAAACTTTACACTGCGAATATTGACTACTTTGTAGTGCACTCAAAGTCAGAAGAAGCATTGTGAGGCTCGGCCGGTCCATTTGCTCCGAGGCCAGCAATCGTGTTATGTAGGTAAAACGCTACCAAATGAGACGACGTAGTCGGCCGTCAAACTGAATGAGCCGTAAATCAAGTCATGGCGGTCTCACGGCGTCGGCGGATAATCTGATTACCCCGCTGCTTCGGTGATCCAATCAAGGATTCCACTTATCCAGAAAGCTACTGCGCCTTTCACTCGTTCGACATCTAGCTTTAGTTTCCAGCCCTCCCAGTTCAAATGGATTGGATGTCTATCGCTGTGAATATCTGGGCTTTTGTGATTCGATAAAACTGGTCACGCCAGAGGTTTCAGTCCTCCATTGAAGTATTCCAGATGTTCCCACATTTCCCGCAGCAGTTATTAGGGGCGACTCAATGAAAAGGAGGAATCCGATTTTTTTCTTCTTCTGGAGAAGGCGATATAGGGATTAAACTCTCGTGGATCGTTCCCCCATATACGTCTCATTTCACTCTTCTTCACGACAAAGGCCGCAATGTACAATAGCAAAACAAAGTACTAGCTAGCGCGTCTACTGGAATGTAGTAAATGTATCTCTTTGTAGGAGGATAAAACCTCCAGCAGCACGGCACTGCTATGACATTTTCGAACAATATTTCAAGCAATCATGCTGCCAAGTGGGTTCAAGTGGTAGAATCACTGGCACAAATCGCAATACATTCGTCTTTTTACATGGCTCATTGAATTTCTTCACCATGAGATTGTTTATTTTATTTTTTTGTATTCATTTTTTTTCACTGCGAAAACATAGGCTGTGAATGAGCATGCATCGCTGCTGTTGACGACAATGGATGTCCAATGCGTTGAAACTGGGAGGGTTGGCAGTTCTCTTTGTGGGTTTTTAAAACTCTCGTACAGTTAAAAAAAAGTTTGGGGTTTTATTCAAGTGTTAAACTAAATAAAATAGGTACATTTTATTTCTGCTTGAGAAGTGCAGTTATTACAAATTGTGAAAGACATTGCACCAATTTACAATTAAGAAAACTTATTAATAAAAGCAGAAACAATTATATTACGATAATCTAATTAACAATGTTTTCGTTTCCCACTTTTATCAGTTTTAACCTTGACATTGACCTTTTTTTGGTTATTTAATTTACTGTGCTGACCTGAATTATGCCTGTTTTTCAAAGTCTTACAATTATTTCCGTCTCTATTTATCAGATGAATTACCCTTGAACAGGTCACTTTGGCCCGGGAACATTGTTGCTAGGTAACGAACAACAAAACAGTTTATGTACTTGCTGCTACTTTTAAGCTTGAGTTAGTGCTTGCATATTAATCTCAGGTTCCAAATACGATTTTGGAAATATTTCTTCGCTGATAAAGATTAAGCTATTCTTTAGTTGAGCCCATCTTTCCCATCATTACATTTGAACTCTTTCACTGTCATTGACGACGATATATATCCAATCCTGTGGCTCTTTTCATCTTTTTGATGTGATTTTAAAGGACTTCATCACGAATAAAATTCCAATCCTCATTGAACTTGGAGAGTGTTAGCAAATAAACGAACATTCGTTTGCTGCTAGCCCTCCCTCTTCTAAAGTGTTTGACATATGTCACTGTTATTGGCAGTCCATGACTCTACCAGTAGATGGAATATCCTCATAATGATTTTCTGTACCAGCGGTGTCCAACTCAGTTTGGTTAGTGGGCCACATTCATAGCAAATCTCATTTTATTTTTGGCCAAATATATTAATTCACTGGCTGCCAGTAACGGTGCAAAATGTCCAATGCATTTTGACTAGGAGTGGTGAATCAACGGTTGCCCATCCCAGTCAAAATGGATTCGATTGGCTTGTCAATGTCACTGAAAGATGAGCATCCAATGACAGCTCTCCCAGTTTAAATGAATTCGAAATTGGTACTTACTTCCTCCATGTTCTGGACCATTTCCTAGTGAATTTTTGGACAAATTCCATCAACACCCTTTTCTAAATACAGTATACTATTGGCTATCGAAAACTTTGAAAAGAGTCTGTCACTGGTTTACCAGACGGGGGCGCATCTGGAAATAATGGTGTCACTGATAGCGCGTCACTCACATGTGGTTATTAGCTAACCTTTTTCGTAACCCTAACCCAGGGATGCTGGGTTATGTTGATCGCCAAAGTACTATTTGTAAATTCCTTGAGAGTAAAATTTGATCTGTTATTTTCTTTTCGGTCTGACCAATGTCTTGTTTGTACCATGTCCCAGCCACGATATTCACTTTTTTTAACATTCATATCTGACTCATTGAACAATAATTAGATACTCATCAGGATCTGAATTATGGTGCCGACAGCCTCGGCTAACATAAATGACCTGTCACTGCTGCTTGTTAAGTGGTTCTTTTAATGTTGAACAGATAACAGACTTGCCACATCTATGTTTCATTTCGGCGCCCTTTGTTGGTAATGAGACACGTCTCAACTGCCCGCCCTCCAATCTCGCAAAAAACATAGACTTTATTTCGGTTTGTTGTGTGTATACTCGAAACAAGTACATTAAAATAAGTGTAGACTGCGTAATTGTAGAGGCATCACAACAATGGTCCAATTGATGATAAATCTTTAAAAAATATACTATACTATAAATATTGTCTTCAACTCTTTGTTCCCTCTCCACCATTTTGATTGGTAAAAGATTATCTCATCTTCAGTGGTATTCATTTGCAATTTTCGGCTCGACTAGAAGTTTTCAACGTAATTACGACACCGCATGAAGGCAGTATAAGAGTATCTATTTCATATCAGTCCTATTGATGCACTGAACGTGACGCATGTTGGTGTTCGCATTTCATAGGCGATCGTTTGTTAAAAACGTCTTGACAAAGCCGACAAAGGCGGACCAAACACTCGCCAACCACAATGGTCCAGTCACGTCTCGGGGGCGGGGACGGTAGAGACGTCCATGGGCGAGGCTGCCAAAAGCAAGGCGAGTGACTAGAATTGAGAAGAGTCAAGGCGACAGGAGGGATGAGCGGCAGTAGCAACGAGCGCATGACTGATGAGAGGGCGAATGAAGAGGGAAGGGGGGCACGAGAAAGGGGGGAAAATAGAGAAAGAGGTAGGAGGTTAGAAAAACAAGATGATGATGAAGCGTGATAATCCCAAGTGTGGCCGGGAAATAAACACATCAATATCACGTAGTGGTTACAAGCAGAGAAGACTTGTCGGGAGGGGTGAGGGTGGGTTATGAGGGCGACCCAGCCTCCCGGTTACGGACCTTCTGATTAGCGGCGGCGTGCTTTGAGTCAACCGGCCGTGGCTCGCATTTCAATAGCCGCCGCGATTTATGTTGACTGCAAATCAGAAACGGGGAAAATCCAAGTGGAGCTGTTCCGGAAAACAGTTTCAAAGCTTGACCGGAGCTACGCGTAACATATGCTACAATTATTCCATCAGGAGACATACTAAATAATATTTGGCTCGAGAAATATTGTTAAAACTTTCACATATAGACTTTGGTTTGAGGCTATTATTGCCTTAGAAAACGAATCAATTTAAAGTTATAGCCAATCCTAAATTCGAGGCACCAATCATTCAAATCTACTCTTTAACAAAAAACCTTTTAATTCATTTTCTGACTTTGCCAGTGATAGACATCTAATCTATTTAAGGTGGGAGGGTTGACAGCGAATTAATATGAACTTCTTAATAGAGAAGCCCTATTAGTTAACTGCCCTTGATTTCTAGTACGTGAACCATGTTGACAATGGAATCAAACGCTCCCTCCGGGAAGACATTAATATGGACAGCTTTTATTGTTTTTATCTTTGCTTTTTTTTCCCTTCCCTGTCTTGGGAGAACATTTCAGTGTCAGTTTAAAGACGTCCAAAAAAAAAAAAAAAAGTCTGACGTTCTTTTGTATTCTGAGGGAATTTTTACAAGGCTATACAAGCCTTGAGGGCCCATCAAACAACACAGTTGTGGATGCTTAAAAATCAAAACATTCAACCCAACCAGTCTCAGTCAGCGTTCTCCATTTCCCGACCCACATGTCCTTCGGCAAACACTTTAATTACGTGCCTCCACCTTTCCGGCCGTGGGTCCACGCCGACCTCGCTGACCCTCGGCAAAGCTGTGACAGGCCGCCAATGTGCCTGTCAGTCATCCTGAGCGATGATGGACATGCGGTCCTCCTGCTCCACCACCCGACATCTGCCAGAGCAAAGAGGTTGATGCACACCCTGACAGCGGGGGCAAATGGACAGCTAGACCACTATGTTTTATCACAACAAAAAAAACTTGCCAGGACCATTGCGTCTCAGTTTTTACATTTAACTCCATCAGACCCAAAGACAGGTTTTCTCGTTTTGGGAAAGCGGGTCGTAACACCAGAGACTGCTCTTCTGTGAATTCTAAATTTTTTAGACAATGTTAACTCATCATTTGCCTCTGATGGCCATATCAGCGATATCGCTGTCAGATGCTTTGAATGGGTTAAAAGACCAGCTATTTATCTGGAAAATCTCCTGACACAACGTTGCTCCAAAATCTTAACACATCTTGAATGACAGTAAAAGGAAGTGTCTTGAATAAAAAAAGACATCTTTGAACTTCAACCCCGGCTGTCAATAAAAAGCCCACAAGAGGTTTCCCGCCTGTTTCTGGCTGCTTATAAAGCAATAAGACTCTCAGTTGTGCCACTCACTGTCACGTCGCGTGAGCACAGCAGGGTTTCGACGGCCTGAGAACAAAGACGTCATCCCGAAATAAGTTGCTTATATTTTATTTACACCAGGGGAGAAAATCCCTTTTGTTTTACGACGATAGTTGGACAAAATCTGACAGCTATCGCATCCTTCAGTTCCTGATCAAGTTTTTGATGTCCCAATTCGCCTTCGTTTTGTGAGTTCGCTTTTTTTAAGTTGCCTGGTTTAACAAACAAAATGTCATGGGAAAATATTTGAGGGTTGCCCCTAGGTATGAGTATGAGCGTGAATAGTCGTCCGTCTCCTTGTGCCCTGCGATTGGCTGGCAATCAATTCAAGTGCCCAATGAATGAAAATGAATGAATGAATATTTGAACGAACCATCACTACAACTTCAACTTCCAAATCTGTTGTGAGGCTGATAGTTCATTGACTTGTACCCTTGTGCTGTTTTTATTTCAGTACACCTCATCACTTCTATTTATATGCAAGGTTTTGAGGGGGCTAACGTGCGTGGGAATGAGGGGGCTGTATTCACATTTTCTTTTTCTCTTTTGCTGACAAAACAGCAGCTCCACTGACTCTTGATTTGACCTATTTAGAGAATATATCAGTTCAAAGCGCACGTGATTTCCTGCAATAATAGGTGTAAATGTTGAATTCTGCAATATAAAGTTGGTAATATATCATACTGTTGTTCGAACGGTCTCAACAAAACATACGCTTAGAATTGTTCCTTTATTTCAATTTCAAAATTTCCTGTAAATTAGTCTACAAAAATGGGGAAAAAAAGTCTTGGGGTAATCAGGCTTTGGAACGCAGAACAATTATATGGTGGGTTAATCCTCAGTTAGGCTGCCGAGTGGTTAGAGCGTCGGCCTCACAGTTCTGGTGTTGAGGGTTTGATTCCAGGTCAGTCCCACTGTGTGGAGTTTGTATGTTCTCTCTGGGCTTGCATGAGTCTTCTCATGCTACTTCGATTTTCCCCAGACATCCCAAAAAACATGCAGGGTAGGCTGGTTGAACACTCTAAATTGCCCCTAGGTATGAGTTTGTGCGTGAATGGTTGTCCTTTGTCTCTTTGTGCCCTGCGATTGGCTGGCTACCAATTTAGGGTGTCTCCTGCCTGGTGTCCGCAGTTAGCTGGAATAGGCTTCAGAACCCCCCACAATCCTTGGGGGCTTTGACATATCTTTTCCAACCCTGTAACAAAGATAGTGCTAATGAAAAGATAAAGATAAAAAGGATTTTGTTTTATAATGGCAAATACAATGTGTAGGGTGTGGTAGGCTAACATTCTTTCGTCATTATTTGTATTCAGTCATACAAAATGCAAAAACAAAAAGAGCATTTACTTCATTGTGACCATGTTTTGTATAGTTTTTTGCGTTGGGGGTTTTGTGTCCAGAAAGAAAATCACGTTCATCCTTTTTTAAAATTATGAGGTATTTTGTCAATGAGTATTACAAAACAAATAAAAATACAAAGAAAAAGCCAAACATTCTAAATGTGACAAAGATTTTGCACAAAAGGGCTAAGTTAGATAACAAGCAAGAGTTCAAAATCCAAAGTTCCAATTATGCACTTGATTATTCTGCAATTAAACATTCCAACTTGACAAACTTGGTTTACATGAATGCCATTGTATTGGAGACTTCTCGCGCATTATAACAACTTCTTTTCTATATGAGAGGAAAACTAGGCGAAATAAAAACAAGCTGCATATAACGTAAGAGCACGTAACTTCTGCGTTGATAGAGAACTCTTCAAAAGTAGTCAAACTCTCTCTCTTTCTCCCCCGAATCCCAAATTGAATGCCGCCAGGAAGTTTCAATGCGGAGAATGAATATCAAAGATCCTTTTAAGTGTGAAAGGCAAACACAGCCGTGCCTCCGTTTGGTCCAAAAGGCTTGCTCATACACTTTTTGCACAATTATCTACACCACACACACGCTTGACTCAAATTGTTGTTTACCCAGCAACGCTTGATTAAGATGACATTATTTGGAGATGTTTATCAACCTCTCATTTAATGAATATCTTCAAAACAGTTGCTAAAAGCCCAGAAATAATGGTGAATACACATTCTGAAATTTTAAGCAAATATAAATCTGTAGTGCAAAGTTAAAACCGGAGCAAAGCACGCCCAGATTGTGCCCAGAGTTCAGTTTTTGTTGGAATTCTAAAGTTATTCTTGGCCAAGTGTTTAAATGTGCCATCTGAAGATAAACCATAGCTACAATTTCAAAGATCAAACACTAAAGTTTGTCCTCATAGAGCAGCAACTGTTACCAAGTTTTGTGCAAATAAATGTCGGAAGGAAGGATCCGAAGGGAAAAAAACAAGGATCAGTGTTCATCTCGAGTTAATCCTTAATTAAAATCCTCCAATTTGTGTTAGTGGTTTTGTGTTTGTGCGCTCACATTTGCTTCTTAGTTTGAATTTGAAATCGGAAATGACCACATTTGCAGGTACTAGCTATATACGCCCTCGTGTACAGTGCAACCACTTGCTCCCAGACATATTAGCTTTGTGCCGCATCCCTGGAACTAAACTCTTTAATACTTTTAATGCTCTCAAAGTCTTAAATTGTCAAAAAAGAGTGTCCTTTGTCATGCTTTTATGCAAGCTAGCAATACATGCAATTAAAATGAAAAAAAAAGCTTCTAAATTCGGACGCACTCCATGGTTTTCTTGGCACAGATGTCTGGATCAAAGATGGCTGCTTAAAATAACAAAATGCAGTCGCTTAAAGCGCTCAAAATTCAAATGAGATGTGCCTCCTTATTCATGTTCACATTAATAAGAAGACCTTCGTCATGTTCTGTTCCACCATCCCGCCGTTTAAAACATCGCAGCTACACGCATACAGATTAGTCCTCAGCGATATTAATTCCGGGAAACATTTAGATTCATGACGTATCGTTATGTACGCTGCCCTATCCTATCATCCTCATAAACTAGGATAGAGTTAAGATTATGATTCATACGGCAGGTTCGGGGGTTATCGTTAAGAATGTTAGCGTTTGGAGGATATGGCTGAGATAAGTGTTAAATGATCGTACATTTGCAGACCAGGCTTATAGTCGGTAGGGATAGGTTAGGGCGTCAAAATTGCAGGGATACGGTTGATGTGTTCCGGTGAAGGTAAACATCCCATCTTAACTCAAAACCCTTGAAAAGTAGCTCTTTACTCAAGTGCAAGAAGAGGGCATGCCTGATGGCTGATTTAGCTTGCTGCCCCCATGACCTGCCTTTGGATAAGCGGGACACAATGTGATGAGATTAGATTTGAAAATCCATTATGCAAAGAAAAATAATAGTGATTTTATTTTGGAAACATAGCGCCCATATTGCTCGCGAGGGCTAGATTAAAGAAAACGTTGTGGATGCACGCATGTAAGAGTTCCTACCAATGCCAACATCCATTCCCTGTAACCGCAATCACAGAGACAGGATCCTCTCCCACAATGCTGAATGGAATAATTCAGTAAATCGTTTGCTCCAGCTGTTTTAAGACAGCGCAATACCTCCGTCTGAATATGTGCGCCTTTTATTATCTGTTGTTATTACTTCTAGTGGCTTCTATGAGTGCCGGACTATTGAATTTCTTAATAAAGTATTTTTTAGCCTTTGCTTGTAAATGTTATTTGATAAAGTAACATTTAATGCTCAGTGTGCTCCCTCGTCATGGTTGTTTGTAGACAATTCTCAAAGAGGGGAGAGGCAGGAAGGCAACATGCCTGCTATTAATCAGGCCTCTCAGTGTGTTACTGACAAACACTCAAAGTGAAGGAGCAAAGCGGTGGGTGGCCTGATGGCTGTGAAGGATATTTGCATTTGTCCATCATTGTTTAGCACCAGTCATGCTCATCAGTGTGATCACAAAAGCACAAGAATATTTCGAGGATGTGCTGCTAAAAACCACAAAAGACTTAAGATAGAGTATGATTTTGTATGATAGCATTAGGCTCATGGTCAAATTTGCATTGTTAAGGTAATGGTTTTGCCAGAGTTTGCTTTAGTAGTGGTAATGGTTGAAATACTAAAGACAGGTCTTAAAACCAGATTGTCACGGTCCTGGAAACCTCTAGAAAACGGGTTCTGCACTTTGCACTATTTTTCTTTCTCCTTACCATACAATTTTGCTCAATTAAGTTAATTAAGTAGCTCGAATACATAACTTGACACCCCACAAACCGTAACCATGCAATATTTTTCTTAAGGTTTAACTGAGATTGCAAAGTATGTCATAAGTCGTCAAATATGATCAGTTTAGTGAGACGCTAACAGCCCTCTCAATTACACCGGTAGAATGTTTCTCCTGACTTGCTTATTCAGTGAGCAACACGCAGCCATGTCGGGCCCGATTACAGTCGCACCTCCCACTGCAGATGCTAACCACCGGGAGATTGCCACAAATTGGCTCACATCACCCATTTATCATACGTCGCTCTCTTAAGCACTGCTGTCTAAAAAGCATAGCACTAAATAAACGTTTGACATGAAATGTTCTTTTTGTGTGTTGGTTTAGCACCGAGTTCATAAATCCATAATATTCTGGGCCACAACTGTAATCCTCTGATGCATGCATTATCAGATTATTTCAAACTCTCAACCAGATGACTTGCCGTCTCTTTTTGAGCTGACCCCTCTCTCTAGACTTTACAATTTGTGACATAAGCCACTAATCTATGATCACGACATCAAAAGATGCTGTCTTTACAAAAAAAGATGTAGCGCTCCATCGTGATTGACGTCGTCAAGAGTCGGTCAGAACTGAAATTCAAAAACATGAATGCCACCATGCAGGGGACACACTTTGTCAGACACTAAAGCTATCAGTGTTATCGTTTAACTCAGCCAGAAGGAGGCCCTCAACAACAGTGGCGGTACCTGTCATGCATGAGATGCTGCTGCTGCTGCACATGGCTTTATTGTGAACAAGATTCTGCTCATGTTAGTGTGAGGAGTTAACTCCGATAAAACTTTGGACTAACTAAATATGACTATGCCACTGAGCAGAAAGACTACTGTTCTGAATGTCATGTGCAACCAATCAAGGTCATCACAATGTCAATGAGCCGAGGTCTGAAATTATGATGTTAGCCGCGACGGATGCCGCAATTGCCATCACCGCTCTCACAACTTCATGGTGTTGTTACTGTTGACGAGCACGACAGATGTTGGCCGCGACACAATCAGCATGTGCTATTAAAGAATGATGGACAGATGCAAATGTCCTTCACACCCTTCAGGCCGCCCACAGATTCCCTCCTATCACTTTGAGTGTTTGTCAACCACCATGCTGAAATGCCTGATTAAAAAGAGGTGTGTTAACTGCACCTTTTTATCAACTGGGAACAAACATGACGGCAGCTGTCAGCACCTTTGCATATTTTTTAAATCATAATCCCAGCACAACACTTTACTAAAGCTAATTCCTAAATCTAACTAACTAAACCCACACCCTATTAATCTTTACCAAGCCTTACCCTACAATAATAACCCTAATTAGTGCCGCACTGAAATGGCTGCAAATATACAGTACAATCCATAACTGTGATACTATTATTCTGATACCACTTCAGCTTCCTGATATATGAAGTTGTCATGTTCAGTACATTGCGTTCCAAGTGCTATGGTATTAGCAAGTATAGTCTTCCCTCGTTTATCGCGAATTCACTTCTTTGCATTTTTTTCTGCTATTAATTATTTTTTTTTAAAATTAAGTTCATAAAAATGTGAAAATCCACGCTGTAACTCCCAAGCGGAAGCCACTCCGCTGTCTTCCGCTTGCGACTTGGACTCAGCACTGAAGGGAAAAAAATTGTAGTGATAATAGGGGTGACCCTGCTTCGCGATTTTTCGATTTTTGCGGCCATGTCTGGTCTGTATTAACCGTGATATTCGAGGTAATACTTTATTGGTATTTCGTAGTTGGTATTGGTGAGTGCTGAACGTCCTTCTACATAGTCTTGGTCTGTTTTTCAAAAGTTTTAAGGCTTTTACATAAATAAAGTAGGGTTCTGGTTAGGGTTCAAATTAGTAAAAGAGTAGGTAAGTTATTGTGACTCGCGGTTTGTGTTGAAACAACAGTGCAGATGCTCCAACAACTGTCTTCACTTCTTTGCCCATGTGATGCAGTTTGCATGAATTATTAATGCTCCCATCCCAGTTTCTCTTCTCAATTCTGACTCCTGGGAGCTCATCAATGAGATCTACTCCAGCTAAAAAAAAAAATAAAAAAAGAGAGGCGCTGACAAACTTGTACTGTCTCTCACGGTGAACACAGCGCCCCCCTGCCGTCCGAGTGACGGCCACAGTTCCTACACCTTGTCGACAGCTTTGTTATATAGCTCTGCTCAGTACCGCACAGCGATCAATTCGAGAATAAAACCTTAAAACACCTTAAGAGGTGCCTGCAAATGGAATATGGCTTTCCAGTTGGACGAGCCACCGTGTGATGGGAGTAAAATAGTGTGACGGGATTTAATTGTTGTATCAATTGCCTTATATGGCATAGATGCATTTAGGGGAGTGCCTCATGGCCACAAAGGCTACAACCAGGCTTTGCCCTGGCATTTTTAAGGCACTTATCCCACCCCTAATCTGGAATATGTCCATGCCCGCTGCAAACCCATAAAAAATCACCAGGTCGTCTTTATAGCTTTTATTCCATGTCACCACTTTTAATCCAGACTTTGAATAAAACAATACAAACTCTCTCGCTCTCTAATCATCCTACGTATATTTTGACTCCCTTACTGTTTTAAAACGTGGAATATTTCCAATTCGAATTTGCCTACACAGATTCTCGGCATAATATTGGCTTTTGGTGCAACTTTTATGCTTTCAGGTTTTTTTTGCATTATTTCTGCATAGATTAAAGTTCACCATGGGCTTTAGCTCGTTTTTAGCTTTACTTGGTCCCACGCACAACTCAAAAGGCAGAAGTTAATCTTTGCATGACCAAGTCGATTAAGCTGTCCCGAAGTTATAGTTCACCCCACTCCCTTACTTTCGATACACTGTGTATTTTTTCACTTTTACTCTGTGTGGTATTTTACCAGATGTGGTTAGTTAGTCCATTCGTTTAGTTAATCAGTTTGTCAGATAATCAGTTAGTCTCTGGGTTAGATAGTTTGTCTGTCCATTTAGTCGTTCGTATACTGTCGCCACACTGCAAGGCAGTTATAGGAAGTTAATCCGGTACATAGTCAACCGATTCATCTGTTAGGCAATTTGTTCTTTAGCTAGTCAGTCACTGAGCCAGCCAACTCTTTAGTCGGGGGATTTCTTTGCGTCTTTTTCACCAGCCTAATTTGTCACTTTGTCAGGTAGTTGGTTAATGGAGTCATTTCTCAGTAAATAACTTGGAGTTAATTCAGTGGTTGGTCACTAGGTTTTCCTTCTCGCTTGTCGGTCATTATCTCAATCAGTCAGTTACAGTTAGTTATCTAGTCAGTCGCTCAGGTGGGCATGTATTCATTAAAGAGTGTGGACAGCTATTTTCTGTTATTATCTTTTTGACAATAGAATTAATTTACTTTTTCTTCTTGACACCCTGAACAACAACCTTCCTAATGATATGATAATGACATGGCCTCCTGTTAGTTGTAATATTTATGTGTAGAAAGACAGGTATATTTGTAGAAAAGATGTAAAAATGGGGTTGCTTTCAAAGAAGGTGGCCTTCAACGCTTCTTTGTAGTCTTTACGAGGCGTCTGGACGATCCTCGCGCCTGTCGTTCTATTAGACAGCGGCGGACAAGTAACGCCATTGTGGCTAATCTCCCTTTCTCGACATATTTTTTTATCACACTGACAGAGAGCGAATTGTGGAGGGTGAGTAACACCCCCTCTTCCTCGCCCTCATCACTCATCCCCCAAAGCAAGGGCTGTTTATTCAGCCCCTCGGTTGCATAACAGAGGTTTTGCGCAAATCTTTTGATGAGCGCTGTCTGATTTGTCGGAGACATCTTTTTCCTATCATTGAAGTGCATTGCAAAGATCCTGATGTTCGCGACTCGGCAGGAGCAAAACTCAGAGGAAGATTTTCGTTTTTGTTGTTGTTTTGGCGTAGGAGAAATAAGCTGGAAAAAAACAGCGCAGAGTTTGCTTCTGGAACTTATTCAAGTTCGGTAGTTAGTTAGTCATTTATTCGTTCCGTCACCAGTTGTTTTGCGCGATCGTTTCGAGCCACCATCGCCATCATCTATGTCGCAGAAGCTTGACAACAACCATCGAAGCAACCGAGTACCCTCTGTCACACAATTCCTCATTTTCAAACTTCAATCCGTCGTATCTCTCCAGACAGCTGGGTTATCTCGAGCCCTTTCGAGCCCTTCTGGATGCTTCCTTGCCGCGATAGCGTCCACCCTGAGCATTCCATTAACCCCGGGTTGGCACAACGTTAACCTCCGCCTTCCAGGGGGGCAGCAGGCAAGCATTTTTCCCTGCACTCAGTGTTCTATACCCTTATCCGCTCTGTAAAAGGTTCCCCTTTTAAGCCTTTTATAAATAACAATCACAGACTATTGTTCTTACAATCAATAATACAAAAGCCTCCACATTTCTTTTTTTGATGGGGTGAATATTTCATCAGGGGCTTGTTTGTCTTGCAATGCGAGATCATTGACTTTGGATTGTTTCCTTTCATACGGACCATTTCATGCAACAATAGAAGCTCCAAAGGGACTACAGAGTGCCTTGTAGGTCATGTGACTGCATCGCTACATTGAGTGTGCATATGTAGTGTATCGTGCCTGTTTGACAATCCACAGAAAATAACATTGTTTCGCCTAAGTAGCTGTTACAGTTAACTGCAATTATTTGATATGGATTTTTTAGTTTGCATATAAAACACTGGAATGATGCCAGATGATAATAACGGTCATAACGCGATGAGTTTTCTTACCTTTTATAGAGCAAGTGACTCATTTTAGTCATTTACACAAAATAAAATAGAAAAATTTAACCACATGAAGACGTGGTGTCCACAAATGTGTGAGGTATTGGACATAAATGTATTTTACTGTACTTTAAAGTCAAATAGAACAGAACTATGTTTTGCAAATGTTCTTTGCTAGACCTCCACTAGAATTTTCAACCGTCGGAACATCTACTTTGCTTTTTTGTTGGCGTTTTTGTAGGCTGAAACCAAGAAATGTAATTTAAAGCAAGATGGGCAAGTTCTGGTTGATTTTTTTTTTTTAAATGTGATATTTTATTGGCTATTATGGTTAGTGGACAGTAGATCAAAGCACGGGCCAAAAACCACGTAGGTAACATGAGCTCACTACCAAATGGCCCCAAAGCACTTCAGACTTGTTTTTGGACTTTACGACCGCAAATTACTTTCAAATCCTGCAAACCGAATCGTTCTTTTAATAGCCGTCGACACATTTGCCGACTTTTAACACGTCGTCGCCTGATGTTTTACAGTGCTGGATTTTAATGGGAAATGCTTGCGTGAAAAGATTTACGTTGTTACCGCTGAAACGCTTTCTCTTTTTTCCCCCGCCTACAATTTTCATTAAACCCCCTTGTTGATTCCAATCCTTCCATCCACAACATTTCCATAATCTGCTGCTGGTACATTGTCTCAAGATCCTCCTAAAGTGAAGGGGAGCGCCTTTTCCCAGGACTCCTTTTTCTACTGCCATTGGTTGTTATGGTGACTCGCCATCAAATTGTGTAACACCATCACCATGAGAACAAAACCAGCACAAACTGCACGTGGATGTGTGCGCGCTCGTATTTGTGTGCGTGTGTGACAGCGATACGAAAGGAGATGTTGAGACAAAGCTGGCTTTTTCTCAGTGGAGTCACTTAGAAAGCTGCCAGTGTGAAGAGCAGCTGGATAATAGACAAACTTTGCTCACAAAAGCGAGCCGGCGCCTCTGGTTTCGCCGACATGATGTGGGAAAAACAACCAAGGGCTGTGTTTGGAGGGTTTTTTTTCTGGTGAGATTTCACACTGCATCATCGCAGTGAGCTCCTCTGAGTGACAGAGCAAGTCCTGTCTCATTTAAACAATTGCTGTGATTGCAATTATACATTTGTTAATGATACTTTAAAGACAGATGTATGAGGTGAACACGGAAAACATTACAACCGCAAAGTCTAATCCTAATCATTGTGTTCACAAACATAGTGTTAAGGTTACTTGAAGTAGAATCTCTCACCAAAACTAAAATTCTCCACTGATTTGCAGTGGCGGTCCGTGCATTTCCTAGTGACGCCTTCAGCAAAAACTATTTTATGGTTATAAAACCTCTACTGCTGCTACAGCTGCGACATCAATGCACAAAAATGGGGTAAAATCCACTTCCTAGCAGCATTTAATGATTAAATACAAATACTTTCAGACATTACAACCGGGCCAGGGGGATGATTTTCCCGGGAAAAGACAGGGATGAACGTCAATGGCGAAACGGCAAAAATTGCACTAAAATGGGGGAAAGCTAACAGACAATTTGGAATTATTTAATAAGTATTCATGGACAAAATATAATTAACATCAGTCTGTGATTCAGATATTTCTTAGGCCAGCAGAGAAGGCCTTGAAGGCCCTGGCGGCACACCACTGCTGATTTGAAAGATTTTAAACATTCCGATCATAACATACACCATTAAAAAATGTCATTGTTCAGTTCCCTTAAGGATTTATACTGATTTGTATTGAAAAAAAGGCCAAAACACACTGATCATAAACAATTGGTTGAAAAATAACCTTGGCCTTTGATCAGAAGTATTAACTCATTTTCATTAAACTCTTTATTTTTTGATAATCTTATCTTTAAGTGCCAAAAGAAGGTCTCATTTTCATTTTGCCTTGAAGGGTGAGAAAAATAGATAATATTCATAGACAAAAGCTTGTGCAAGCTTTAGCTGATCGCCCATAAATTATAATACTAATGAAGTGTTTGTATTCCCAATTAAATGTTAAAACTAAAGTAATGTGCGATGGATTGCAAACACTGAGCTGTGAATAATTTGCTCATCCTGCTGAGAATCATGTAAACAAAGAATGTGAATAGCAATAGGTGGTCAAGAAGCATTACTCTTAATATCATTTCACATTTATTAATTTATTAATGTTGTGAAGGCCTTCCCTAAACTCCCTCAGAATCACCCCAATATAAATACCGGAATTAATTGGTTTCATTGATCGACAGTGAATCGAGTAGATTTGTTTCTCATACCAGCACACACACATACAAAATAGTCAGCCATGTTGCTAGGGAGCAGCCCTATTCTGTGTTTTAATCAATTTAGTTTAGCCAGAAATGAGAAAAGGGGCATATTTTATGTTTAAGAATGTCAATTAACACTCTTTTCTTAAATATAACCAAATAAATATAATAAATGTATCCACTCTGAAACTTTATTTGAACAACTGCCTTTTCCATAACGTTTTTCTTGAATTTTTTTACAGTATGTAATTAATGCCTACTGTCAGAAAAAAAAGTATTTTTATATCGTAGATGTGTTCTTCCCTCCAGGGCCTCAATTAGAGCTATGCATGTCCTCTAACCTACTAATAAGTTTAATGCAGCATTAATTACACTTGCTGTGATTTCGCTGTGAAACCAGAAAAGTCTCACCACTTTAATTTATCCCTTAATCAAAACTATAGTTGAGTTGGAGTTGAGTTATTTTGTCCTTATCAATAGAAGATTGGTGACAATAACGGCGTAAAATGATTCAATAGAATCCAGTTACCCTGCCAAGCTCTTCATTAAAGCGTTCTATTAACAAAGTTATTTTGCTCCAGAAATGTTTCGTAACTTGAGTTTTTCATAAGTAGAGTTGTATTTTACATCTAAATGGCAAAATCCATTCCAAAGTTCCCAATTCTACCCCGTAACCTTTAAAAATGATAAATTTCAATTTTATTGGTTTTGTTTTGATTAACATTTTAAAACTATAGAATTGATTTATTCACTAAAAAATAAGAAAATAGATAAAATATATAATTTCAATTGACATCTGGCATCCATGTATGTGGACATGGTATTTTGGGTAATGTAGGCCACACTTGTATGCCAAATGTTACAATTTTGGCCAGTATGATCCAAAATATAAGTATTTATAGGGTCAAATTAAGGTTAACTTTTTTAAGTACCAAAAATGTTCACAACTAAAGGTAAATCCGCCACGGGTTGTTAAGTACATTTCTTATATTTGTAGCCATGGCGAATCAATGAAAAGACGCAAATGCCCTAGAGGTGTCTCAATAACATCTGACGCAACCGAGAAGTGATCCAGACAGGCAGGGCTTTTCCCATAAGGGGAATACTTTGTGTAAGGTAAACTGAGCCATGATTGTATCGCATCGCCGCTGCTACAAAAGGGCTCGTGAAACAAAAGAATTGGTCGACCTTATTAAATATAAGCAGTTTCTCTACCTTTCCTGTGTCATCACTCATTTTGTTGTTTTGATATAATTTGGCGTGAAGTGAAAGCACCAAAGTAAGAAAAAAAAGTACGCTTTGACAGCAGTTTTAGTTATTGCATAAAATCAGATGAATTGCTGTGGAAAGTTGAGGACGGGTTATCGTATGACGGTACTCGGACGTTTCGTCAAAAGACGTTTGGTCGACCGGACGTTTGGTCGAATGGACGGTTGGTCGCCGGGTTGTTACTGTTGAAACCAGCTCTCAAAATTATAATCATGAGAGAGAGTTTAATATCTAATATCAAAATATCAACAGTAAACTCTCTGTCATAATTTGACAGCGAGTGAACCCGGCGACCAAACGTCCGTTCTACCAAACATCCGTTCTACCAAACGTCTTTGGTACGGACGTTTGGTAGAACGGACTTTTGGTAGAACAAAAGTCCGTTCTACCAAACGTCCGTTCTACCAAACGTCCGGTCGACCAAACGTCCGGTCGACCAAACGTCCGGTCGACCAAACGTCCGGTCGACCAAACGTTTTTCGACGAAACGTCCGGTCACGTCCTAGGACAGTCGAAGTCTCAAGGACCCGTAATCATAATTTAGAATGTAGGCTTCAATTTAGTATAAAGTAGCAATTTTCTATAGGACGTTTCACTCAACGGTCGCAAAAACATGAACGGATCAGTTTGTAAACAGTGAGGTGTCAATATGCCGTGGAATACTTGAGTTGTGTATAGCACTTACATTGCGTGTCAGAGTACTTAACATTCCACACTCGAGCTTTTAAAACCCAGGGCCAGCAAGTTATCTGTTGTTTCCGCCAAGTGCTTTAACCAGTAAATACTACGTTCATTAAAATACCTGTGACTATTTTTGAACTGACATCCTAACGATTACCAAGGGCTTATTTGACTTGATGGCCGCGGGCACGACCTGCACAAAACAAAAAGCCATGGATGTTTTGGTTTACTTTGAAAGCCGTCTGGCAGATATATCGTCTACAGGGTGTTATGAAACGTCTATTACCTGAGTAGCTTGAATAATGGATGGTGTCTTTCATTGGGGCGCCATCACTTGTCTTTTCTTGTTTTAGCCCACGTCGCCATCCAAACAGCCTCCGTCGAACCAGATAAGGCAACTGTCAATATAAATTATGGATGATTTTTTTATGGGTGAACATAAAAAGTTCCTTTTCCCTTAGCTCGTGTCAAACTGGTTATATATTCCTTTTTTTGGTAAAGCTTGCATATTATGTGTGATTAAAGCTGTACTGTGTATAATATAATGCTACATTATAAAGGGGAGACGCTAAGAAAGAAGAGCCTTCATCTCTCATAATTAACACCCTTAATCACACCGCAGTGTATTGTACTTGTTATAATAGCTGACAAAGAACCTAATTTAATTTGGTCAAGTCGGGGACTAATGAATGCATGCTAATTTATTTTACCTGGAAATGCATATTATCGTTTTCCACATTGGTGTGTGTGAATTGTTATTAATGCAATTTACTTAGGCTTGAGAAGTAGAAAACTCTTGCATTCAGGCTTTTTTCAGCAGTGATTGGTGTCAAAAGTAGAATTTAGCTTTGTGAAGTGCAAGATGTTGACTCACTAATTGGCTGCCATCGACAGCGATAAATGGCAGTGGACTTGCAACATGAAACTAAGGAAAATGTTCAAAAAGTGCTAAATTAGTCCTGCACACATCTTCAGTAAGACTCGCAGTTTCAAGTTGGATTCGTTTTTATATGTTGATAAACAAGGAAAAAGATAGTAACTAGTTTATCAAACATATAGTTGTTCGATCGAAATGTCATAAAAATGGGAATTATTTTATGATGAAATATACAGGCTTGGTGGAGTGGTGGTTATCATGTACGCATCATAGTTCTGAGCCGTCGTTGTTCAATCCCCGGTGAGATCCGACCTTCCTGTGTGGAGTTTGCATTGCAGGTTTCCCCCGGAAATAATACTTTTTTTTTTTATTAGCAGTGTTCATGTTGTTCCAATTCCCTACAAAACATGTATTAACCATTTTTCGATAAAATGAATGAATTTCTTGGAGGAAAAACAAACAACGACTATTAAAACGCTAGCCGCCACTGTATTAAAACTAAACGGAAGAGGATATGTATGTGTAAAGCCTGTTTGTTTGTGATGTTCAGCAGCAAGATGGGATTAAAACTGTTTTTGCGATTTTTTTGTTGTTGTATATTTTACAAAAAATGGACTATGAGGTGTGGTTGAGTGAAGTACAATCCTATCAACTTGGGTAAAGTCCACTCCCACATGATATGGTTTTTAAGTTCTGCTCCAATCACCATATTTCTCTTTAGCTTTCCTGAATTCTCGACAGTTTCTGCCGTCACTCTCAAACGCACATCTTGTCAAACATGACAAACGACCTTAGGCATGACTGCTTTCCGCTATAGCCGAAGTGACGATTCGGTGAAAATTGCCCTCCAGCTCAAATGGAGCAATTCGCCCACATGTGACTGAAACGTGTCATCTGAAAGAAGGGGAGGAAGAAAAAAAATCAATAGGGAAATCCTCCGTGGTGAAACATTAGCATTGCCTGGAGAGAACGCCCCATTTCAATGAGCTCTCTCCCCTGACCTTTTCGCTGAAGAGACATTTATGCACTTCTCCTTCTCAAGACCTGATGTCTGCCCTTCTCATCACATCCTCTCCATGTTCCCACTCACTTGGGTATGGTTTAATATCAGGCGGCTGTGTGGGCTCGTGGCACTCTAGGCGCTCCTGAATCCTGACACAAGTGCGTTTATCCGACCCAAAGTGGATTTGAAGACCAACAAGACGAGGGATCTGCACTTGAATATATTTTCAGGATATTTTGCGGGGTTCGTCGAGTTTGCCAAAACCCGTGAACTGCTTAGTTTATCACTCAGAGACTCCCATTCATTTGAACTGGGACCACCCTCCGAGTTAAAGTAGGATTGGACGTCTAGCATGATCATTTGTGGCCTGACAAAGCTGGTACACAGTCGATTGGTCGCCCAGAAGGTTTTTGATAATTACCATTTAAATCGTTGCTCAAATTCCCTAAATACAAACTGCGAATAACTATTTAGTCATACTTAATGCCCTAGTAATTCTTAAGCTAAAGAAAAGCTCCAAATTTCCCGGACTTTTATTGTTTTTTTTGTTGGAGAACTTGTTAAGACCCTGACTGACGTACCTTCTTAAAGGGACAACGCATGTACATACACGCTCTTATACACTCACACGTCCGCTCAGTGAAACTGCTCAGGGCCATTGTTGGCTTTTATTGATGCGTAGGCCGTGTTGTTTTACCTTGTTTTGTCGCCGGTCTTTTGGTCGCCCGTTGTTTGGGTCCGGGCGACCAAAAGACCGCGACCAAAAGTCCGGCGACCAAAAGACCGGTGACCAAAGACCGCACACGCATTTGAACTGGGACCACCCTCCGAGTTAAAATAGGATTGGACGTCTAGCATGCTCATTTGTAGCCTGACAAAGCTCAGATTCAGCGTCCAATGAGCATTGTAGTTGTCCACAACCATGGTGTATTTCTAGTTCATCTCATTGCTTTTTGTAATGTCTTTTTCCCTTCCTGCATTCTAATTTAGTCACAGTAGATTTCAGACCTAATTAATCAACAACCAATTTCTACTAAATCCTTTACAATCAATTATTGGGTTATTACGCGCATGCCTTAACAAGACAACAGAGTTGGGATGAGCGATTAAAAAGGCTTTAACACCCGACCTGATGTTTATTAATGGCTTTGAAGTGACTTAATGGGATAACTATTAGACCCCCCCCTTAGATAGTCAGCCTGACAACCCCCACAACAGATGTTAGTTTGAAATGGGAGTGCAACAGGAAGTGAATTGAATCCTGACTGACCCGGGGTGTAATAGGACATCGAGTGGAAGAGGGGAAAAGGCATCGGGTTACACTGGAAAGCCCATCTGCGTCCACTCTAACCCGCGGAAGAGCGGATATTGTCTAGAAGGATTTGTTTTGATGGCTTTCAATAGAAAGGTTTTGAGGGTGACCTTGAGACACGATGTCAATGTGTTGCTCGCCTCGCCGCTCAAGGGGTCCGGCCACCACCACCCACTCGACTAGCGGCCTACTGTCCTGCGTGGTGTGACTTTTCGTTGGCTCCCGGCGTGTAATGTTTGCCTTCTTACTCCCGATATTGCATGCTATGGTGTATTACTGTTATACCGTTATTTGTAGACGTCCCAGATCCGAGCATGTGATTGGCAATCGAGCCTGAGAAAAGATTGGGTTATTGGCTTTTTTTTTCTTAGTATTACTTTATTGGCTGCTATTCAGTGCAATAGAAGTCCAATCTATTTTGACTAAAAATAGATTGGCAGTCAATTGCAGTAAAAGAAGATTGCTCAATGCCAGCTTTTACAATTGAAATGGATTTGATGTCGAGAACTGTCAATGGCTGTGAAAGAATTAAGGGCTACAGACAACAATAAAATTCTGAGGCCTATTGCAAAAAAATACATATTCAGTACTATTCTATATTTAAACTAGTGAAACAAACTGCAAAACAAAGAAAAACTGTGCAGCGACAATATAAAAGTCAAGAAAACCACAATCATCAGAGCTCAATTTAACGCATTGCATTATTTCTTATATAAATTAAAATAATCCAGAGGTACATTGCAAAAAAAAAGCATATATTCTACATTTTATACAATCTATAGGTATTTTTACACTGGTGAAATAAACTTTGCTGAACATAGAGATTGGACTATTTTTATATAAATTTATTGGAGAACCAAATACTTAAACGTAATTTGCTCGGTGCTTTATTTTGTGCTGCACAACTGATGTGTAGATAAATGTTTTGCTATTAACCCTCTTATATGGCTTTAATGCTGGATAGCTTTGTTCAAATTAAGAAAAATAAAGACATTTGGATGTCTATTTTTCCCCTTTTTAATACATTTTATTCACAGAATCACGTAACACGTATTTTGCTCCCTTCCTATCATATTTTCCAGTTTGCCTATCATTTTTATCTGCTCAGGAGACATAATTTATTTTTTGTCAGATCATTACAAGCCCTCCGTCTGTCAAGCATGTCTCACATGGTGATGAGAGACTTGTGATTTGCCAATTGGGCAGTTATCAAAGGGAAACTCTTAACTAATAAGCGGTTTAATGTGCAAAATAGGATATCATTTGTATGAATTGAAGTAATTTTTTAGATGCTGATTGCAAAATGCCTCTGCACGGTACTGGAAACTCTGCCATGGAAGGTGTTGAAAATAAGATTTGTCTACTCCAAAAGGAAACCTGCTTAAACACATTCACTTCCATTGAGTTAAAGTTTAAAAAGGGAAGTCAAGTTTGTTTTTTTTCCTTCTTGATTTACTCTGCGAAGTCTTCCAGCTTGCGTCGTATCTCGCTGTAGTCTGGAATGATTATGCGAGCTGTCTCGGAAGATGTCTCACCTCCTTGTAATTTACGCGGTGACATGAGGATAAAGTTTCACTGGAGTGGAGCGTGGTGCTGTTCTCTCCTCTAAATCAACCTTTTGGATGTGATAAAAACAAAACAAAAAAATAAATATAAAAGCAACAAAAAGCAAGCTCGAGAGAGAAAGAACATTTTTGGTGTCATTCAATATTTCTTGTCAGAGTTGTAGTTTAGTTACTCAGAAAATCATAACATTATATTAAAGCATTCTTTTTCCAACTGGGTTTGAGCCACTGAGAGAGAAACTTAGTTTTTGTTTACTGAACTTTCCAATATTGCTTATGAAATTTACCAAAACTTTGCCTTTAACTTGGAAATAAAGGATCAACATTAGTATGTGCATTTCCTGTAGTGCCAGTTTAAATTAATCAACTGTATTTGAATAGAGGAATGATAACAAAGTTTGGGGGAATTCAGTTCAAGTTATCAAACAATATAACTGACAGATTAAATGTTTATTAATGGTTGGTCTGAGCCCTAATCTGTTTTTTGAGGATCATAGATATCGAAAAATATTTACTGTTGTGAGGCTGATAGGATTTAGACAATTTTAAAAAAGAATGAAAATGTGTTCAAGGCACCCTGGCGACAGAGTGGTTACCGCATCGGCCTCACAGTTCTGGGGTCCTGGGTTCGAATCCAGGTCACTCTACCTGTGCAGAGTTTGCATGTTCTCCCCCGGCCTGCGTGGGTTTTCTCTGGGTATTCTAGTTTACTCCCACATTCAAAAAAAACATGCAGACTAGGCTGTTTGAACACTCTAAACTGCCCTTATGTATGAGTGTGTTCATGAATGGTCATCTGTCTCCACGTGGCCTGCAATTGGCTGGCCACCAATTCGCCTTGTGCCCCAAGTCAGCTGGGATAGGTTCCCGCAGCCCCGTGACCCTTGTGAGGACAAACTGTTAAAAAAAAAAAAGAATGAATATTTGTTCACTACCTCGATTGCCTTTACTTTAATAAACTAACAAAGAGCTCCAACAGTAAACACTGACCAAGAAGGACTCATCACTGACATATGAATCAGCGAGATAATAAGCTGCAGATTTAATTGGAGCCATAAAAACCTAAATTGCAAGATAAAATATGGAATTTGCGCACATTAGGGTTTTGTGTGGGCTCTGTCTCTGTTACCAACTAATGACTTTGTTTGCAATGCGCTCCTGCTCCCCCGGCCTGTTGATCTAACAGCTAGACGACTGCGGCCCATCAGTGACAACGCAAACAGCCCAACTGTGTGTTGTTCTGGCCTGACGAACTCGCACGCAAACATATCAGACGCAGCCTGCCTTCTAATGGGCTATTCTCACTTTTTCTCATGAACAGATGCCAGAGAAGAGACAAACAGTGTGAGACAGTGGCACAATTTGCTCTTAAAAAAACAAAATATGAGGCTATTTACTTGTCGTTTGGTTTCACATGTGATTTACAAGTGGTGGAAGATTTCCTTTGTTAAATTAACTTATTAGCTGCCATTGACAGTGACTGAAGTTCAATCTTTTTTATTTATGGGGTCTACAAAGGTGTATACATAGCCAGTTTATAGAACTAGACTGCCTATCGGAGCCAACGTGCCTGACAGTTGCCATCTTGGATGGGTTATTTATAATGTGGTCATGCACTGCAAATAAATAATATTTGACATGATTTATTTTCTTAAATCAAGGCAAATATTTAGATATAGATATAGATATATAGTTTTTGTTCCTATTGGACCCATACATCACAAAACAAATCCACAAAAGGCCAATTGGGTGCAGGTTTTCCTTCCTATGGAAACAGCACAGACATTTAGGCCAATCAGATCTGTTGGAAGAATCAGCACTTGACTGCAATAAACTGATTGAGAACAGCTTGGTGGGTTGGAACAAAAATCTGCACCCACTTGGCACTTCCTGGAATCAGTTTGACACGTGTGTCATACATTTAAACAAAGGTTGGTCATTATTCACCTAAAACAAATTCTAGTAATATTTTGTTGGTTTTCCTTGCTTAAAGTGTAAAAACTCAAGTTCAAGTTTTACACAGTTATGTCACATTTGACATCTGAGGTTAAACACTACTTTCTGTTTCCATTTCAAGCTGTGTTGGTTAGTTTCTTGCCATTTAGTGTAGTTTAACTGATGTTTGAAATAAATATGCTGCTCTTCTGAAGCTGAACTTGCATGAATACAGCATTTTTGTTCCCATATCAGAAATTTTCTTGAACTATCATGATATATTTTTGAAGCTATATTGTCCACGTATTTTATTCTGTTTGAAAGAAGAGATTCCGGTCTTTCTTTTGATCGGTTTGGAGCTCAGATTGCCATGGAACACTTTATTCTATTGGTCTTGAAAGATTAATCAAATTCTTTAAATCATCTGCCAATAAGGGGAATTCCCACACTTAACTTGAAGTACTTTTCAGACAACATTCTGGACTCTTTCCATTCTTGGTAAGATTCGGGAATTTTTGTTTTGTTTAATAAGATGCCATTTTATGTCAACTTTTGCATTACTTTAATTTACTAGCCAATATTTGATGGCAGCTTGAAGGGGAAAGCCTGTCCGTTAAGAAGCCGCCGCTGGATGTCGTTTCTTCCTCTTCTTTTGTCGCTTGGCGTCCCCCCTCGTGCACACACACATGCAAGGAATTCTTTTTCTTTTATGATGGGAATTCCAGGCGTGTGAGGTGCCCCCGTTTCCCCCTTAATCCCCCCTCCTCCAGGGGCAACATGCCTCCATTCTCATACATTTCTCACGGGGTTGGAGGAGGAGAAGCCAGGCTAATTCATCAATAATCTTAACCTAATCCTTTCTTCTTCTACTACTCTTCTACAACTACTGCCTGGAGGCTGGAGTAGCATCCTCATACACACACAGGTCTGCCTGAACACGTCCATAAGGGAACATAAGTGTGTGTGTGTATGTGTGTGTGTGTGTGGTCGGCTAAGAAGAGACGAGGTGCGGCTGGGATGGGGCGGCGTCCCGACGCTTTGTCTGCGGCACGGCCCACCGGAGGGGGGTGGGGGCAGGCTTCTCTCCGGCGTCTGCACCCGGAGCCGCATCAGATTGGCGTGGAAGCCAGACGCAAACACACACACGTATAGCCCGAGCCCAGGAATTGGAAGCCACAAGTTCAAGAAGAAGAAGAAGAAGAAACATTTGGTTGGAATAAGGAGCAAAGAAAGTAGAAGAGTGTGTCAGTGTTGCTGCAACTCAACAAAAAACAAAGGAAGTTGTTTTGCTTTGGAGGAGGACACAGGAAGAGAAGAAAAGGGATGTGTTTTTCAAAGTAAAATTTGGAACATGGGACTTTTAAGCCATGAATTGGACCATGGGAAGAGCAAGTCACGTTTCTGCGCTCATCTCTGGATCGTTTTGATAAGTATGTTGACATCACGGTAGCTCAGGATAAATCGACTGCCATGCGATTGTTTGTTGAAGCTTCTGTGGAAGAGGTCAAAAGAGTCTTTTGCTTGCAATATCATTTGTTTATTGTCAATACACTAACGGCTTACAAGGGGAAATTTAAACAAATCATGTGATGCTTCATGTTTCCTGTTTTAGCAAAATTGCTTACAGTTCAAAATGGATTTTCTGAAGACATTTTTCCCTTTCCCCATCATTGACGGTGATGGACGTCTATTTGAGATGGGTAGGGCTGACAGAGTCAAAGCCAGCCAATGGGTTGCCAATCCAAATTGAGAGAATATTTGCCTAGCTTTGGGGCGGGAAAATGGGGCATAATTTCATAGGAAATCTTGAAATATTAGACTTAAAATCACAGCAAGCCACATTTTTTAGTATTGACGCAATATAATGCTTTGTTGCTTATACTGATTTGACTCTGTCAGTTACTTCTAGAAATCAGATTTACTTTATTGCCATTATAGGTGACTATTGTAGTAACAATAATCAATAAGATTTGGTTGTTGATTTAGAATGCTAAGATAATGTGTATGTTGATAATGGCTTAATGGATAAATGGTTATATGAAAAGATCTTTACACTATTAACGCAACACTGTGATTGATGCACAGTCTTTCCATACAATAAATATCAAGACATCGACATTAACTACGTTACACGTTCTGAACTCTTTCATTTGTTTCTTGGCAGCTCTCGCAGGCAAGATCTCTCCGACCAGTTCCGATGCCCTCCTCAGTTCCTCATCGGTTACGGCCAATCCCTCACCGCCCGCCGTTTACCTGCCAGCAAGTTTCAAGATGTCCAACGTGCAGCTGGCATTCTTCTTGCGAGAAGTGGCTCAAGGGTCAGGGCGGACCGTGGGCGGGAGCGGCAGAAGTGCGGGTGGCGGACACCCGCTGCATCGTTCGGAAAGTTTCGTGGTTTTCCAAACAAAGGAGCTGCCGGCCGTCAACATCAGCTTAGGGCCTTTTACCCGCGACCAGACACTCTCCAAGGAGTTGCTCCAACCCACCAGCCCACTGGACATCCCGGGCCAACTGACGGTCAACTGGAAAATCCGTGCATTCATCGTCCAGTCGCGGGTGTTCTCCAATAACCCCACCGTGCAGGTGTTCTTCTACATCGCTGGGCGAGATTGGGATGACTTCAAAGCGCAGGACAAGCTGCCCTGCATCCGCCTACACGCCTTCAGGGACGTGCGGGAGACTAAGACCTCTTGCCGCATGAAAGGGAACCTGGCGCAGTGCTTGGCTCAGCTAGAGCTGCCGGCGCCGTGGTTTAATGTCAACGTGGCCCCACTGGGCCGCCGCAAGGGCTCCGGCGGAGATGGGCTCCTGGATGGGATGGCTGGCGAGACCCTGCAGGCCGAGCTGTACTACACTCTTCACGAGCCTGATGCGGACGGCGAGTGCGGCGAGGCAGTGGGCCGCAGGGGTGCCCGCGGAGAGGCGCCCTCGCAGCACCCTCTGCTGCGCATCGGAAGCATCAGCCTGTATCAGGCCAGCCAGGAACAGCTGCTGATGGACAAGCAGCTGGACAAGAACATGTTCCTCAGGCTGCCCGAGAAGCCCCTAAAGCCAGGAGAGACCCTCAGGATCTTCTTGTATTTGATGCCCAACTCCACTGTGGAGCAGTTCAGCCTCAAGTAAGTCACTCACACATAAGTGCTGCTTTTGCTTCCACAAGCTCTTCTTGTCATCTTAGCCTCTGATGAAAAGCTGAACGTGTTGTCGTATAACAAAAATGATCTGAAGTGACATGAAAAGGAACCTGGTTCGTCTTTGAAGTATATTCCAACACAAGGACTATAGAACTCTTAACTTGTTGACTACATTGAAGGTGATAGATTTCCACTGCATTTTACCTGGAAAGTTGGCAGCCATCATATGCTGTACCCTTCAATGTCAGCCAATGAGATAAACATAACTAAAGTCATTAACTTAACAACTAAGAAGAATTGTCAAAGTAGAGCTTAAGTACTTAAGCAAAAGTAAATGGTCAGTGCCAGCTTCACTTCTCGTGTTACAGGGCGAGTGAATATTTACGGTCAATTCAAAAAAGTTAAACTCATAAAGATCTGGCCAAAAATATATATATATATATAAAGAGTTAAGCACATTTATACTTTTTAAAACTGTTTTTTTAAACAGATTACTCAGCCATCTGTAGGTTAAGATTTTCGGCTCATGGTGATGAACAAGCGATGTTCTCTGCAGACTGCAAGACTGCTTATATGTTCATTATTTTATAACCGTATTGAATTTTGATGGCATTATCATCAATATTTATGTTTTCACTATTTATATAACCATAAAAAGCTATAAAATCCAAAGATTACAACCAGCAGATTTCCGAGATAGGGTTAGGGTTAGACAAAAGTGCAATACAGTGAAGTAAGACGGTAAAAAATGAAATCCATCCCAATGAATGGCATCCTACAGTGCAAGCAAGTGCGACTAACTCTATGTAAGCTCATTCCGTGCGTTATCATCCATCACGCCGTTGCTCTGTTTTAGCTCCGAGGAGCCTAATGAGCATGTAATCACTTTTTTTTTTCTTTTACCACCCTCATCTTTCCTCATAATGCTGAGTCATGTCGAGAGAGAGGGGGCCGGGTTAAAACGTAGCGTGGCCCGGTAATGTTATCTATCGCTTTGGAGCGCTGCTGTAATGCTCAAGGTTTGGCTCCTGTTCACCCTCTTTTGGAAATGCTGCTCAAAGCACTTTTGGGTAGAAAAGAGGCCAAACGAAAGGTGTGCGTGTGCATTTGACCAGATAATGGCTTTGTCATTTCCAGGCACATTTAAGATAAATTTAATGGAATGTATTTTTTTTTGTAATCTTTATAGGGCACTCATTTTACTCTCTGACTACCAGTAACTGTACTAGACGTCCATTCCATTTTGACTGAAGTGGACGTCAATTGTTGTCAATAGTAATGAGTAATTGGGTCATTCATTCATTTTCTGAACCGCTCATCTTTGCAAGGTCGTCGGGGGTGCTTGAGCCTGTCCCAGCTAACTATGGGCACCAGGCCGGGGACACCCTGAATCTGTGGCCAGCCAATCGCAGGGCACGGGGAGATGGACTTTCATGCTCAAATTCATACCTAGTGGCGATTTAGAGTGTTCAACCAGCATCGATGCATGTTTTTGGGATGTGGGAGGAAACCGGAGTACCTGGAGAAAACCCACGCAAACACCACATAATGAGGACACACCTTAGAACCTTCGACCCCAAAACTGTGAGGCCGAGACTCTAACCACTCTTTCACCGAGCTGCTGTAATTGGGTCACTTCCTTGTTAATTTTAGGGAATTTACTGTAATTTCTTGTTGATTTTTGACGTTAGGATTTGTCCAAATCGTCTTTTGTGCCTCTTAATAGGAATTATTTACTTGTATTTTTTTAATATAAATAATAATAATAGAACATTTAATCTTTCTTTTATCATCTCGCATCTTTTCTTTTTTTAATTAACTAGGAAAAACAGTAACTTGCATGTTTTTTACATTTTTAAGATTGATCTATAAAAGGGGAAAAGAGTAAATAAGTTTTATGTATTTAAGTTGTAGATTGTAAATCATTAAGAATGTTTTTGGATTGAAAGGGTATAGGAAAAACTGAATATTTTTTTCTTTCATTAATTTTAATTTTCCATACCGCTTAGCCTCATGAGGGTCACAGGGGTGTTGGAGCCTATTTGTCACTTTTCAGGCATTTTAAAAAAAACCTCTAGTCTTTGGCATTGGAGTCAAAAATTCACACCATTTTAGTCAAACCAAAAAGTAGTCCGTACACTTAATTAGGCTTTATTTAAAATTGTTCACTTTAGTTTTAAATTATTCATGGAACAATGAAACGGCAGTTTAAAAATTTTAATGGTTGAGTCAGTTTTCCAGATGTACTACTTTGCTCTCAGTTTCCGTCAATGTTAAGTCAGCAATGATGTTGCAAATAATTAGTTTTTTACTGGTTTAAAAAAAAAGTTCCAACCCGATGGAAGTGTATTTGAGTTTTTTTCCGTTCTTATATTGCTCGCCTAGTGAAAGTGTTGAGATATTAGGCAATAACTTAAGGCAGGATGATGAAACATTTTCTTTGTAATCTTAGCATAATCGTCAGCACACGCTTGTTAAAAGTCGCAGATTTGCTGAATAATTATTAAGCTTGGCTGACTCATTAAGCCTTGGTTTGGAAGGGAGAAAACTGTATTGTCTCTCCCCACAGACAATCTCAGCATTAATGGTGATTTATGCTAACAATAAAAAAAAAAAAACTAAAGAGGGAAACTTAAGGCCCAAATTAATGGAAATCAACAGTGAGGCTTTATTTTTTAATAGGAGAATGTGCCTTGGTAAACAAAGTACTCATTGACATTTAACACTGTTTCCACCGTGGTAACATGATGATTAACACTACTATTTCTGTATGGAGGCAATTATAGTTTTCATGGGAAAGCCAACAGCAGATGTATTATGTAGAAGTGCACTTTGGATTTGTTTACCAAAGGATTAGATAATCCAACCTTCAGGCTGCTTTAAAATGTGAATTGTTTAGGCAATTTTTGTAGCTAATTGACTGCTTTGCCATTGGAGGTGATGGACGTCCAATCCAGTTCAAGTTAGAGGGCCTGGCAGCTTCCGTTTACAATGGTTTGGACGCCTAGCGCCATCCATGTCAGTAAAACATGACTTCAACTGATCAAATGGGAGGAAGTTGAAAAGGGAACAGACATGAGGGAGGATGGGTCAAGACCAAAGCCGAAGCCAACAAACGATGCTTCAAGTCAGGCTTGGATTCCCAGAGTCCGAGTTGTATCCTCCGGAGGAAGAACATTAAAGATGCAATAAGGGAAATCTTAAAAGATGCATTACTGCTCGCCTCCTTTGAATATCACTTGGAGTGGTCGTTGCTTTCAAGGGCTTGTCAACGCTCATGCTGAACGATATGCTAGCATCACACCCCGTAGTCGCTGCCTTGCTGCCTTATTTTCCAGTTCTAAGGACATTGTTCTTGTATGTGGAAGAGGAAAAATCTAACATTTTTTAAACACAGATTCACAAAGATCTATATTATTTCTGGTTTTCTGCAGTATGATAATCCATAGTCTCCCCTTTGCTGCCATTACACACTTTACTCATTTTCTCTAAGCCGTATTGACAATTGTGGATAAATGACTAAAAAGGACAAAATTACAAAAAAAAGCTGCTGTTCATCTCTGTGTCCACTCAGAAAGCCGCACACTTTGTCAGGCCTCCCTCAGTGATAAAATTATTTACCAAGAACCATGTGTGAAGAGTGAAACATAAAACCACGAAACATAAACACTTGTTAGATTTTATGTGAGGTTATTTGTTCCATGTCAGCAGAATCTGCCCTCTCTACGTTCTCCATTTTGCTGCAATCGCCTGCAGTCTCCAAAGCAAAAACAATATTAGGAATGTACGGTACTCGAATCTTATTTCGAGTCAGTCATCGTTCCAAAAGATTTAGCATTGAGCCATAGTCCTTTTGTGGGATGACATTTGACCACTTAATAGAAATGGCTGCCAATTCTTTCTCACTGTCAAATAGACCGTTTAAATTACAACAGAAATGTTGTTTGTTTTTGTTTGTTTTAAATCATTTGCCGACGCGTAGTCTGCCTGGGGAAAGTTGAATCTGGCATATGGCGAATGTAGACGAGGCCTAGTGGGGTAGATCCTCCAAACAAAATGATGCCAGGTCATCCACAATCTGTCACATCATTAAAAACATATTTTAGTGGTCGAGTGAGCCGACACCGTCGCGCCATGTGGTTCAACTTGAGCTCGCGGATTCTGTCAGCGCCATCTGTGAGCAGTCTTGACAGGGCTGTTTTTTTTTTAGAGGAAATATGTTTTTTATGTCTCCCTTTTCTGAAATGACTATTGTTACGTACGCAGTAGCTTGTCCGTCATTTCAGCTGATGTAGCAGTTCATTGGGAAAGGTAATGAAAGGTTACCCAAGTTCAAGTAAGTAGCTTAAGTTGTAGTCCTGCAGGTCATCTCAGGCGAAGTCTCTCCCCGAATTTGGTGAGTCATCGCATGTGACGTGAAAGGGGTCGCAAAGCTGTGTTGCCCCATGAAACGGATTCTGCAATGATCATGTTTCAGTGTCATTGACGGCTATGGACGTATAATCCATTTTGACCGAGGCGGCTGGCAGTGATCAGTCGAGATTAGTGAATACTTTTAAGAGAAAATATCATACCTCAGCAAGCCGTGAAATCACAATGTCAGAAAAAAATCAAATTTTCAATTTGTTGGTATAGATTACTTAAAAAGTATTTCAATTGTTGATTATTCCTCAAACGTTATTTAGAGTTACTTTATATTCAAAGTAACTATGTTACTTTACAAGTAACTTATTGGTTATATTTGACCAATTTCCTACATTTGCTGCAACGACATAAGAATGACAACTGGTTACTTAACTAATACTTCATTGAAAGTGGGTGATCTTGAAACATGGACATTTTATTTTTGTTTCTGTTTCATTTGGATGAGTCACCGATGTTGTAGTGGTTCATTTGCCTGACCTCTGTGTGGGCAGAATGGAAATGATTCCCACTCAGTGGCGGTGTAATTGTGAGTCCAAATGGTTGCCTGTCTCTTTGTGTGCCCGACAACTGACTGGCGACCAGTTTAGAGTGTAGGCCTAGTATTGCAAGGAAAGAGGACAGGTAAACCGTACTCAATGGATGCATTTCCTCTGTAATATGTCACCTGACCAACTTTTTTTTAGCTCAGTCCCACTCAATGGTGTTTGTGCGCCGGGGGACTGAAGTCACTGTCACTGAAAATCATGGCATCATAGAATTTGACAGTGCTGTTGAGCCAGTGCAAAGCTTCCAACATGACGAGATATTTTTGTCATTTTGCACCGTGCTGAGATATTTTTGGCATTTTGACTGACAAAATAGCGGCTCGATTTTGTGTATTAAGACACCCGTTTGTGGCCTTTTTTCCGCTGCTTTCATTGTTTGTTATTACAAGGTTGTTGCATTGTTATTTTGACACATCCTATGCTGAAAAAATGT